>NC_071572.1:2137339-2307813 GCF_024509145.1 Vidua macroura | reverse complement strand
TTGCCCCTAAAAAGCACTGGCTGCTCCTTTTCAGGCCAGAAACAGGTGGGGGTTTGCTGCAGGAACACCCCACACCCAATTTTTTGTCAGGGAGGAAGGAAAACACAACATCTCCCTGTGAGTCATGCCTGGAAATTCTTCTGTTTATTTATAATTACAAGGGACAAACATCCTGAAAATGCCCATAGGTGTCTTCGTAAATATCCTGATCACTTACATAAAAAAAAAAAATCTTAAAAAAAAGAGAATTCATGGGCTGTGTATAAATTCCCTATAAATAAATAAATAAATATTATTTTTATATATATCCCTACAAATATCCCTTCAATTCAGAGACTTCCTGACATAAAAAAACCCAATCTGACCAACCCCATCAACTGTAGGGGAAGTTTTCTCTTAAAAAGTGCAACTCATGGATGGCTCTTGCTTTTCCCAAACTCATCACCTGGTTTAAAATTCTTCCTCATGGAAATGCACATTTTTCCACAGGATTCAAAGGGTCAAAGGTCACGGTTTTAGCCAACATTTCATTTGTGCCCCAGAGTTTATGGCTAAAATTCAAGCCTGAATTTCTTTGTGCAATAACGACTGGGTTTCCCTTGGTATAAACACAGAAAGGATTTTTATTCTCATGGGTTTATTTGCAACCCCAGGGAAATCAGCAGGAGGTAAAGGCACAGCACTGACTATGGGGATTTTTTGGTGAATTTTGAATGAGTTAGAGATGGGACTCCGAGGTTTTTAGGTGATGTGATTTATTTTTCTTGTCTTCTGCACAGGCAGGAAGGGTGAGTTCGCTACATCTTCACTGCATGGCTCAGAAGGTCACAAGACCCTCAGTTACAAGACTTTTTAAGGAGTTATTGACCAATAAAACACTGCCAACAAGGATATTTATGTTTTTGACCCAATCCTTAAATATTTCATCTTATGGACCCATGTTACAGTGTGAGCTCTCTTGGCCAGTCATGTTCTGACACACAAACCCACAGTGCTGCATTCTGAGCTCCTTGTTTACCTCTGTTTACCTTTATTTTTTCTATATTTTAAACTCTAAACTTTCCTTTACTTAGCTTAACGTGTCTCTGCTTTTAAACTCCAAATCCACATTCTCCCTTCCAGCACCTCAGTTTGGGAGCCTTTTCCAAGGTCTCAGCTCAAATCCTGGCTTTAATTCTAAGCTTTGGCTTCCAGGCCCAAAGTTCTGAGAGCTCCCTGCACTTCAGACTCCAACAACGGACCCCAAAATTGACTTTTAAAAATTGACTTTAAAACATAAAACCACCAGCAAAGAGATGGGGGCTGAGGCAGAGTCAAATAACCAAAATATGGATCCATAATTTGGAGTCTCAACCCCCTGCTAGGCACACTCAGGTTCTTTTAAAGCCTACAGTGAAACCCTGAAAACTTTAAAAATCTAGAAATTCTACAGCTCAGTTCATAAAGATAAACCCCACCCTGCCTCAGGTTATTAAAGCAGCTTCCTTGATGCACTTTTTAATAGCTGTAAAAACCAAATCTCAGCATTTCCTACTAACAGGGGGTTTATGAGGAACTCAGATTTTTTTTTTCCCCAGCCAAGGAATGATTCATAATAAACACACAGGACTTAAGTGGATGGATCCTGGAGCAAATCATTACATATTTTTCCTCTCATAGACTCATTGGATAAAAGCAAAACAAACTCCTGGAAAAGTTCTGACATTTGTGATTAAATATTTCAAGATTTATCAAAAGTCAAAGATAAGCCTGGCTCCTTCATGGATCCAGAAAACTGCTGGAATAAACTCCAGACCTTCAAATTAAATTAAAATTTGCTTTTCCCCATTATTCCCCAAGAGGATTTTCCTTTCTTTTTTGGACTCTGAGGGGAAAAAAAAAAATATTTGGGGAATTTGAAGCTGTTTGTTGTCCATGGAAAAAAAAAAAAGGAAAGAAATTGTCTGTCCCAAGCAGTCCAGGGCAGTTCATCCCTGGGCTGGGGCCAGCTGGGATGGGCTGGAGGAGGGGTCCCACAGCAAAATTCACAATTTTTCCTGCCCCAGCTGGGAGCAAATCAAACTCCAAAGCCACAAATGAAGTGGCAGGGCCACAAATGAAGATGTAGATTTTTCAGAAACTCTGTTCCTGAGGCAAAGCCATGCTTAAAAACAATCCTTAATGCTGGGTTTAAATTTATAACTGGTTTAGCCAGCCTGGCTCCTGCTCAAGCTCTAATTTCTTCCTGCTGAAGTTAAATTCAACCAGAAGATAAAGGCCACTGTAGCAGGCCTCCAAAAATAGTCTGAAAAAAAAAATTAAAAAAAAAAAAAAATAAATCTTTTTAAATGGCTTTTTTAAAATTTAGTTTAAATATATATTTTGAAACAAATGGCACTCAAACTGGAAATTGATGTGTGGGCTAGTTAATTGTCAAATTATTTCATAAAAAGGCCTTTCTGTGCCCACTCTAAAGGATTTTTTTTCCAGGCACCACCACTCTGCTCTCAGCTTGCTTTGGCACCATGAGGGCACTTGTTGGAAATATAAGGTGGAATTATGGCTGGCTGGATTTACTTCTCCTGCCCAAGCCCGTTCTTGTTGATGTCAGGGGCAGAAATCCCAGGATTTCCAGAGGAGTGGGAACAAGAACTCCTTTGGAGGCCCTGGGAGCTGACAGGAATATCCCAGTTTAAATGGATTTGTGTTTTGAGCAGTGGGAGCAGCCCAAAATTGCTGCTGGCGCTGTTTAAAGCAAAATTATCCCTTCAAAAAGAGAATATTGAGGCAGAGCAAGGAGAGATTGGTGATAAATCAGGATGAAATGTTATAAATAAAGTGTAAGAGAAATGAAAAATAAATTCGAAGATTTTATTTAGAAATAAGTTTTATAAATAAACCCCCGTTCACTGTGAATTTTTGTGTTTTGAGAGTCCCTTAAATTTCAAATCCCACCATTTTCAAGCTCAGTTGTTTCAAGCCTCTGCTGAAGTGAAAGGTTTGGGATTTTGCTGATTAAACTGCCCTCAAAAAGCAACTTGGTCAAACTTCCTGATTTTCCACAGCACCTCTTGCACTAAGAATTTATAGATATTTCCATGCCCGTGGAATTCAGTCAGTGCAGATGACCAGGAGGGATAAATAGGATTAAAACTTGTGTGACACTGCCAGTCCCCTCTTCCTGCACATGCCAAAGTCTGTTTAGTGTCCCATTGATCCCATAATTCTTTAATTTCTCCAAATTACTGAGTTAATAACTACAGTAGTAGTAATAATAATAATAATATCCAAATTACTGAGTTAATAACTACAGTAATAATAATAATAATAATAATAATAATAATAATAATACCAAAACCTACAAGATCTACTGGCCGGATATTACTCCAAAAAGAACAATTTCTGGGCAAAAATTTGGAAAATTTTGGCAGTAAAAAACACAGAATGGGGAGTTTCTGCTCCTGGATGGATGGATGGGAATGCTCAGTGCTTTGGGATAACGGCAGTGATGAAATGGGTGGATTTTAACAGGTACCATCCTGAATCCTTCAGGATGCAAAATTCAGGGTGAGAGAAACCCAGGCTGAAAAATGAGTAGAAAATAGGGCCCTTGTGTAGGGAAGTTTATTTGCAAGCAAAGCAAGATTTAAAGGAATTTGAACATGAATTAAATGGTAGGAAGCAACTAAAGCTGTACCATAACGGAGTGAAGGGAACAAACAGAACTAAGAATGTCTCCTGCTCATATTTTTAAAATTAGCAGGTTAAAAAAAAAAAGTATTTCTGGTGGCTGTTTATTCCCCAAATTGCTTTTTCTAAGAGAAACAAGGGTTTATGGGTTTATATCCTTGTTTTCTCTGCCTCTTTGAGTTCTATTTTGTCTCATAGCCACTAATTTTGATATCACTGTTATAAACACGCATCCAAAGAACTCCACATTTCTTTCAATTAAAAATATGGGTTACCACAAAAAAAATTAAGGTGCACAAATAATCCCCACCATTAAAGCCCCCCTCTCTGTTTGTGGAAACAGACACAGGATAAATTAACCAGATATTTTCAGAATATTCTCCCCTCTCTCACCTTCCTCTCCTCTGCTGCTTAGTCTTTATTTCAATTCATTTATTTATTTGTAAATGTTTGATACACAACTGAACACTTCAGATCCTTGCAAGTCTTATCCAGGGCGTGCTGAAATTAATGAGGAATTTTTTTAATGGGATTTTGGGAAACTTTAGGTCAGGTGCTACCAGTGAATTTCAGTTACAAACAAAGGCATGGAAAGCCAAATTCTACAATAAATTCAGGCTCTTTTGCCCCTGTGCCTATCCCAAGAAGGCAAAAAAAAAAAAAAAAAAAAAATTAGAAATGTCCATCTAAGAGGAAAAAAAAAAAAACCATAAAACCCCTCATAGTTCTGCTGCAGAACAGTAGTAAACTGAGTTTTATGAGTTCTATCACAACCATATAAAACGCTTTACTGAAAACACCACTGAGCTGGAAAAACTCAGGAAAAACTGCCCTGAATTCCATGTGAACACTCATAAATCTGCCCCCCCTTTTCCCTTTTTTTTTTTTTTTTTTTTTTTTTGTTTTATTTTTATTTTTTTTCTCCTCCCCCAGCACATTTACCATAAAACCCCTGTTCCACATCAGATTTCTCTCCCTTTCATAGGCAGCCTCAATCTCTGACACAATCTAAGGCTCCCAGACTGGAATTCTGAGTTTTATTTCAGCCCTATTGCGTTACCACGCTTGGGTTTCGGGCCCTGCCTCCATCTGCAATTTGCAATATCATATTATTTATGGCCCTTCTGAAAGGTAATGAGGAGTAAAATACAATGAACAAGAACAGATATAAAGACACGGCGATGTGGTGGCGAGGAAAGGAAATTTGAGTATTTCGCCAAAGCCCTTTTCAAGGAGAAAAAAAAAAAAAAAGCTTCAAACAGCACTGAAAAAAAAAAAAAAAAAAAAAAACTTTATATAAAGGCAAGGCACCAGTGTAAGGGGCCAAATTTGTATTTAGCAGTTTTATTTTCTTTATGCTTTAGGTGTCAGAGCACACCCCATACCTGGGACAGGCCAAGGTGCACAGATGCTGTTTCAGAAATGTACATTATTTTGCCGTCGGACGCCACGACGAAAACAAAGCCATCCAAAGTCTGAAATAAAGAGAAATGCACAGGGTAAGAAGCAAGAAATCCATTTAAAGCATTGACAGTGGGGGGGAAAAAAAATGTATTTTGGAGGATGATTTCTGACTTCAACAGCAGCAAAGAGCGAAATTTAAGGAATATAAAATTTTATCTGATTTTGTTCCCTTAAACTCAGGGTCGTTGTGAAATCCACCTCGTTCCCCTGCAGATGCAGCTTTGCTGCTGCAATTTCAGGGAATATTTTGCTGTCGATTCAGGGTTTTTTTTTTTAGTGCTTAGCCCAAATCCTGAGCTCTGGGGTGCTGAGGGGGAAGTCAGGCCCTACCTGAGCCATTTTTTATGGCGTAATTGGCAGACCCAGCTCGCTGCTATTTGCAATTTCTTTAATGGCACCACGGGCAACGTTGAAATTTGGCTGCGTTTTCAAGAATGGATTTCTGAACAGAGAGCCCTCTGCTCTGTAGCAACGTGAACTTCCAAAAAATAAAAAAAAGCAGAAAAAGCCAGCATCCAAAAATTAATAAGCACAAATATCTCTCTTTGAGTCTCAAAGAGGATTTACCTTCCAAAAAAAGAGAAAAGAATTAATGGGTGGCTGTGTATAAATGATGCCTCCCTTCAATTTAGAGACTTTCTGGCATAAAAAAAACCCCAAATCGAGCTGACCAACCTCATCCACTGTCAGCATCCCAAAAATGAATAAGCACAAATAGCTCCTGTTGAGTGTGATAAAGTTTTATCCTCGCAGTCTGCAAACCTCAACCAGCTCAAAGTTGAGATCCAATCCTACAAATTCTCCTTGAGGGGATATTGGCTGGGAGGCAAATGTTGCTTGTGTGAGTAAAAAAAGCTGGAGTTTGATTTAGTCAGATGTTATTTATATGAGAAAAAAAAATAAATAATTTGGTAAAAGCTCAGCCAAAATTTGCCATGATTTGGATACAAAACCTCTCAGTTCAGGGGGGGGCTTTGATTTTTTAGTGCCCAATTTCAGGGATTTTTTTCAAAAGTAGCTGATAGCAAAAAAATCTGCATTATCTCTACCCAGTACAGAGAGCTTTGATCAACACGTGGCGTGTGAATATCAGTGAATATTCCCACATGTGAATATCACCAGAAAAGATATTTGGAAGAGAAAAATAATTTTTACAGCGCATAAGTAAAACAACCACCTGTTTTAATCCATTTAAAGTCACTGAACTGGAAGAGAAGCAATAAAATCCTGTCTACTTCATGCACCTCTAGTGCCACCCCAATAAGAAAATATTCCAAATTATTCTCTGGCCTGCTAATGACTCTACAGCATATAATTGAAACCAGATTAGTCTTTGCCTTTTTTTTTTTTTAAGCATAAATTAAATATTGTAGAAATATTATAATGGGGAATAATTGCAGTTTTAGCCACAATTTTGCCTTAAACACTCTTATCTTGCAATTGCTGTACCCTGTATCATTAAAAAACTTTTATTAAGCTTATTAATGATAAATTAATTGCTGTTACTGCAGCACATCCCAAAATTTCATGTACAGGGAAGCAGACTGAAGCTGAAAATTCACATGGAAAATTTCAGTCTAAGAACTCTTAAACATAAACAAAAAAAAAAAAAAAGGTTTGCAGTAAATGTGGGTTTATTAAAACCTTCAGCATTCGTCATTCAGAAATAACTGAACTGTAAAATCAGAGTTGCAGGTGGTCAGCATTTAATTTGCTGTAAATTCAA
Source organism: Vidua macroura (assembly GCF_024509145.1). Lineage (NCBI taxonomy): Eukaryota > Metazoa > Chordata > Aves > Passeriformes > Viduidae > Vidua > Vidua macroura. The sequence goes on along the minus strand of NC_071572.1, from coordinate 2,300,954 downwards.
TTAATGCCAGACAAAATGGGGAACAGCCAGGAGGAGGAGTAACACCAAAGGTTTCTACAGTTGGGTCTGTATTTTAATATATAAATTTAATTATTATACACAACTAGATCAGCATTTCCAGGCGGACTCGTGGCTCCGGAACAGCTGAGAGGGCAGCAGCTACTTGAAATAAAATTCCAAGGCTGGAAATGCCTCCCCAGGAGATCATTTTGAGCTCTGCCATAGCCTGGATGTTGTCAGTGCCTCCCAAAAATCTCATTTTTCCCCGCGGGAGAGCGGCTGATGCTCTGTGGTCGTCATTCCAAAGGTGGGAGCGGGCGGAGCGGCCGCGGAGCCCGGGCAGAGATTTTTTTGGTTGGGTTTTTATCCCCGGCGAAGAGAAAGAGTGAAAACAGCGCCAGCTCTGTGAGCAGGGATTCACCTCCCACAATAAACCCGCCCGCTAAATTCTTCCGGTTTGGTGGCTCTTTAAAATCGGGGGAGGAAACCCGCGCTGCGTTTGGTTCACATATTTAAAAAAATAAACAAACAAACAAACAAACAAATAAATAAATAAATAAATAAATTATATAATAAACAAACAAATATTTAAAAATATATATTATATATAATATTTTTATAGATAATTAAAATTATATAAAATTAAATTATATATAATATATAATTTTCATATATATAATTTTATTTTATATATTTATAATATATAATATATATTTATTGTATATTATATATAATATTTTTATATATTTATATATTTATAATATATAATTTTTTACACATATATAATTAAAATTTTAGTTAAACGCAATTTTTTTTTTTTTTTTAAATCCCTCCTGCTGGCACCCTCGCCCCGGCTACGACTTCCTAAATTCAGAGGAATTGCGGAGCATTCAGAGGAATTCACCGGGATTGTGACCAGCGGGATTTTCAGGCGCTAAAGTCCCGGGAGATCCAATCCAGGTGTTGTCCCCTTCCAGGTGTCACCGCTGGGGAACACCGGTCCCCTCCCCCGGGGGCTCCCCGGGGACATCCCGGCACTTTTGGGGCGGCTGATGGAAGCTTTTAGGGCTGGCAGAGCTGGGCGTGCACAGAGGGGATGAGCGCCTCTTGCTTCGGCCGATACCAAAGGCGAGGAGAAAAAAAAAATGAAATAATTGGAATAAAAGTGGTCGGTGCCTCTGGTTTTCTGCTCTCCCAGCCCGATGAGATGAAGGCTTCAGCCAGGGTGAGGAGCGAGTGGAGGAGGAGGAGGAGGAGGAGGAGGAGGAGGAGGAGGAGGAGGAGGAGGAGGAGGAGGAGGAGGAGGAGGAGGAGGAGGAGAAGGAGGAGGAGGAGGAGGAGGAGGAGAGGCAACTCCTCAACCCCGGTTTTTCCATGCGCACTACCTGAAGCAAGTGGGATCCGAGCTCCATGGCCACGTTATCCAAAGGGCCGATCCTGCTCGGCTGCCCCCAGGCGTCGCCCAGACCTACAAAAAACCCCAAGGATTTGGTCAGAGCAGGCAGCGGAGCCCGAGCTGCCCCCCCTGCCCGTGCTCCTCCCGCGGGTGCGGGCCCGGCGGTGGCAAAGGCTGAGTCCCTTCTCCACGCAGGTTTTTGGGGGGGAATTGTTCTTTTTCTGGACCAGAGCATCCCCGCGGATGCGCTTTCCCCGAATTCCCCGGAGATCCCCTCCAGGGCCGCGGCCGCAGCCGCTCGCATCGCCCGCCGGGCCCGGCCCGTCCTTGCACCGTCCCCTTGTCCCTGTCCCTGTCCCTGTCCCTGTCCCTGTCCCTGTCCCTGTGAGCGGCCACCCCGAGGTGGGCAAGGAGGAGGATGAGGAGGTTAAAGAAGGCCGGAGCTCGACTGGAGAGAAACTGCCCCGATTTCACCTGCGCACCGACGGGCCCGACAGAGCTTCGCCCCCCTGCCCCACCTGACCCCACAGCCCGACCCTATAGCCCGACCCCATAGCCCGACCCCACAGTCTGACCCACAGCCCGAGCCCACAGCCCGACCCTACAGCCCGACCCCACAGTCTGACCCTACAGCCCGACCCCACAGTCTGACCCACAGCCCGACCCCACAACCCGACCCTACAGCCCGACCCCACAGTCTGACCCACAGCCCGACCCCACAACCCGACCCCACGGCCTGACCGCACAGTCCGACCCCATAGCCTGACCCCACAGCCCGAACCCACGGCCTGACCCCACAACCTGACCCCACAGCCCGACACCACAGTCTGACCCCACAGGCCGAGCTCACAGTCTGACCCCACAGCCCGACCCCACAGCCCGAGCTCACAGTCTGACCCCACAGCCGGACCCCACAGCCCGAGCTCACAGTCTGACCCCACAGCCGGACCCCACAGGCCGAGCTCACAGTCTGACCCCACAGACCGACTCCACAGCCCGACCCCATAGCCTGACCCCACAGCCGGACCCCACAGCCCGAGCCCGCCCCGGTGGCCGCGGAAGGTTCCTGGCGGAGCCACCCTGGGGCGAGGAGGGGCGGCGGGGCCGGGGTTTGCGCGCTGGTGGGGTTGCTTGGTTGGTCGGGTTTCTTGCTTGGTTGGGTTTCGCTTCCAGGGTAAAACGGAGCCTTGCAGCAGCTCGGAGGAGCCGGGGCCGCCACCGTGCCATGCCCAGAGCCGGGCACTCCCGTGGCACCTGGTGGCCGAGGGGTCACTGCCCCCCGGGGATGGAGGGGAAGGGAAGGACGCGACCGCACCCGTTTGGCGCCTCGTTTTTGGAGAGAAACAACAACGCTCGGCTTCGGCGAGGCCTCAAAACCCAAAAAAAAGGTGTTTTTTTTGGCCGCTGGCCCTGGATGAAAGGCGGGGATTCGGCGCTGCCAGCCTGGAGTTCCACAATCGGCCCGGCTCGAGGATGCCCCGCTATGAAACCGAGCCCCGCGTTTTCCCCCGGTGCCCTCTGGCCGCCCAGGGGCTTCCAGAGAAATCTCCTTTCTCCCGGAACGGGAGGGAAAACTGACAGAAATTCCTGCCCTGAGCTCCAGCTCCGTGATTCTGGATCCGTTTGTGCTCTGGCCGCTTAAACCCGGTCTGGGAATGATGGGGGGATTTCTGTCCACTTTTGGGGCATCCCTTGGGATCCGGGCAGGTTCTCCCGTTGGAGGGACGGGAGGCGGCGGGGAGGACGCGGTGCTTCCCCCGAGTTTTGGTTCCCTTCCCGGTGCTTGGCACCCCCGGGAAAGCGCTAAAGAGCTTCCCATGCCAGGCAGGGGACGCCGGGGACCTCGGCCGGCCCTGACCCCTCCTTTTCGCCGTCCCGAGGCAGCAGCAGCACCCAAAAAGAGAGGTCTGCATCCCCACCCCGTGTCCGTCTCTCCAAATCCCGGGAATTCCCCGCGTTTTCCCGTGGGAAGGGGAAGCACACCTTCCCTGCTCTGAAAGAAGCGCTGGGAAATCTGTTCGGGAGAGCCAAACGAAAATTCGCCCTTTTCTCCGCCTTTTCCCAATTCCCCGTTTGGAAAAGGCTCCTAAACTTCCAGAGACACGGCAAAAATGTCCTTTTTGCTGAAAGACTTTTTTGTTTCTCGGGAGAAAAAGTTTGGGAATCGCAGAGTCATCCTGCAGTTGCTTTCCTGATACGGCAACAAATGCAAACTCCAGAGTCTGTCCCTGCGCGGCGGGGTTTGCCCTTATTTCGATTTACAAATTACAAATTTCGAAATATGAGACTGCAAACCTACAAAGAGAGTCGCACACAGCTGTGTAAAAACTGCCCTGAGCTCTTCCATTCCCAAAGACGAAGCAGATTTATCCCTTGAGCTCTCAGGAAACTCTCCTAGAACGAGCCGCGTCTCTGCCCCACCCGTGCGAGACAATTCGCTCCGTCCTGTCCTTTCTCAGCATCCCAAAATCTGCGCTAGTTTTGAGGTTCTTTCCTAGCCCGGAATAAAAAAAAAAAAAAAAAAAAAAATGTCACTTGCTCAGATTTGCTCCCTTTGGAATTCAAAATCGGAGTCGCAATCGCGAACGCGCATCAAACGTAAACACGTTCGGTGGATCAGGCTGGCATTCGTCTGAGCTTATTTTAAAGCCGGTGATTTTATCATTTAATCCGCCAGCAGATCGCTTTAAAGGTGAAAACGAAACGAATAAAACCTTACATTCGAATAAAGGACTAACGCCCATTAATTTCTCCTCCGAGAGATTTGCAAACGCGCCTTCCCTGTAAATGTATGGATGCCATAGGCTCGGCCTGGCTGCTCCTGCCTGGCCGGGAAATAACGCACAAATTCGCTCAGTGGCCTGGAGCGAGGCCAAAATCGCCGCGAGCCTTTCCCGCGCCGCTCCTGCGGGACGGGAGGTCGCTGGGATGGGAGGCGATCCCTGTCTGGGGATGCTGCCGGCTGTCCCCCACGGCTTTGTCACCGCACGGGCGGTTTGGAAGGGGACATGTCCAGACGTCCCCTGGCAGCAGGAATTACCCGGCCCAAGAGAGAGGATTCCCTGCCGGCGGGCAGCTGGAGCATCCTCCCCGCAAACGCTGGGAACACCCGTGGGAGTGGCCCGGCCCCGAGCGCGGCTCCTTTGCCGTGCCAGAGGCTCAGGGATCCCCCAGATCCAGCGAGCTGGGGGGATTCCGGCAGCCCGGAGAGCCGGGGCTGGGCTCAGCGGCAGAGCCCGCACGGCCCGGGGCCCCTGCGGGACTGTGACTCGCCAGTCCCAGGCTCAACCTTCGCTTTTGGGCACTCCGCCGGCAGACATGGGCGAGATGAGCCTCTCTCCTGCTTTTCCTGGTGTTTGGAGCGCTGTCTGTCCCCCCCGGGCCCGGGGCCGGGAGGGCAGGGCAGGACCGCGATGCCCGGAGGGCGAACCACCGGCTCCAAGCGCGGCTGTGCCCGCCGGACCCCTCCGGGCACAGGGAGGCAGCTCCGGCTCCGACAGCTCCGGCCCGGAGTCAGAGAGGGGGGTTTAAACAAACACCCCAAAATTTCTGCTGCTTTTGCCGTTGAAAAACTGGGGGATTTTCGTACAAACGCGTCCCGCTCCCTCTGGCAAACACGGACAAAATCCCCCTCCGCCCCTTCTGACATCTCTGGCTGTTTTTCAAAGTACCCCAGCACTCACTTTGTGCCATTTGTACATTTCCCGCTTTCCAGGGAGGCAGCGGGGTGAGTGGAACTGTAATAAGATCTAGAAATATTTGGGAACAACTCCCACCTTTGCTCTCGGCACACAGAAGTTCGTCCACACGCACATTTGAAAGCCCGGTAGCTTTTCAGCTTGGGATTCTGCTAGAAGAATTACTTAGCCATGTATTACGTTCAGTATCGGGTTGCCCTGTAACTTGGAGTATTTCCTTTGTGTCTGCTGGGCTGTTCCCCGGAGCGCAAGGTCCCCCAGCCTTCACAAGGAACAACGACGAGCCCTGGGGGCTCGCCGCCAATTCTGCTTTTTGGGTTTTCCCCAGCGCCGTTGTGCCTCCCTCGGCCGGGAGAGCCCCGGGGATATTCCCGAGGGGCGGCCCCGGAGCTCCATCGAGGTTTGTGCCCCTCGTTGAGGCGAGGGGCGAGGCTCTGCTGGCACCCCGTGAGGAGGGGGCGAGGGCAGCGCTGACACCGAGCCCCGTCTGCAGCGGGGGCCGGGGGAATCTCAGCCCCGACGGCACCGCTGGATCGCGGGGCCCCGATGGAACACCCGGGCCCGGCCAGGGGAACGTCTGAGAAGGGGGAAACCCCCAGGTCACGTTCTGGGAAGGAGCAGGGCCGGGCAGGGATGTGCGGGGCCGGCCGCTCCTCTCTGCGGGCTCAGCGCGGGGAGGGCGGCCGAGGGTTGGGCGGTGGGAAGGACGGGCGTAAAGATCCAAGATTTTTATTTTATAAAAATAAATAATAATTTAAAAAAATAAAGGGCGAACTCCCAGGAAAAAAAATTTTAAAAGTAAAAAAGTGGGGGAAAAAAATACTCTAACAAATCTGCCCCCCAGGACACCCGCACTAACCCGGCTCTCCCCGCCGAGCCCAACCCACCAGATCGCGTTAAGAGGCCCCAAAGCGGGCGTCCTACAGACAGGGAGGTCACGGGCAGACCCACGGCAGTGACCCCCGCCCTTCCTTTCCCTCCCTCCCTCCCTCCCTCCCCTCCGGCCGGGAGAGACCGGAGCGACCCCGCCGCTCGTCCCCGCCCCGACCCCGCCGCCCGTCCCCGCACCGCGGAGCCACCGGCTCCCGCCGCCTGGGAACGGCCCCAGGAAAAGCCTAAAAAAAGCACTTTTGTTTTTAGTGAGACCTTTAATGTCACTATTAGTGGTTAGTACAATAGGGGCTGGCTTTTCAAAAAGGGATTACTCACGCCTCGCGCTTTATTTATTTGTTTAATTCATTAACGAACCTTTTCCGAGCGCGTGTGGCAATCAGACGGAATAGCTGCGATTCGCCTTGATTTTCTTAAAATATACATTCGTGGCCAGGTTTAAATGGGGACCGAAGACTGTGAATATTCCTAGTAATTTCTATTGTCTGCCTCTCGGAATAAGGAGATCTACCGCTCCGTCACTTTATTCAGATTATTTTGTATTGCGCACATTGTATTTAGGGTCACATATTAATTAGCTCGCTCCCATCCGGTTTAAACAACCATAGATGTCCAATTTCATAAGCGGTTTTGGACACTGCGCCGGGGATGGGGGAGGGAGAGGGTGACGATTTCACCAGTCTGCCGTAACCGGGGGGCAGAGAATCGCGGTTTTTAAACGCGATTCATTCTCGCCTCTCTTTCTTTCATTAGCTCCTTTTCAAAATAAAAAAAAAAAAAAAATTAAAATTTAAAAAATACTGGCAGAGACGACTCGTGGTGTATTTCTGTTCTACAGCAACAAACCCGTGGCAACAACAACAACAACAACAACAACAACAAAAACCAAAACACGAGAGAAGACGGTGTTAGAGAGCAGGAGGCTGGAGGCTGCTGTGTCCTGACTTTAACTCCTGAATCTCAAGGTCGCAGCGGTACCGCAGGGCACAATCTGGGATATCGGAGCCCGAACTTGTCCCTTGCAGGGCTTGCTCTGCGAGGGCGAAAGGAGCCGGGGTAAAAATCCCCTTTCGCTCTCGCTTCTTGGAGTCTGAGCGGGTTCGGTCCATCTTCGGGACAAAGCCTGGCCGGGCTGAGCAGGAGACCTGTCCCAAGCCCTGTCGGGATCAGCCACCTCGCTGAGGGTCTCAAACTTTTCCTGAACTACGTGTGAAAACCAGGGGGTGAGCCCTGAGCCCTCCACCGAGGGGTTTAAAAACACAACCCTCTCTCTTTCTCTCTCTCTCTCTCTTTCCCTCCAGTCCAGACGGTGCTCTCCAGGTCTGCAGCTGAACAGCGTTTCTGGCCGTGCTGGCCGCAGTTAGTCCGGGCCTAGCACGCGTCTGGTGGCGTCTGAGACCTGTCCCCCCCCACCCTGCCACCCCTTTAAGCCTCACAGGGTGCCGGCTGGGCCAGCCGGGGTGCTGCTACGTGCCCACCTTCATTTCACGGCCCCACACCCATCGGGTCCAGCTCTCGCCATGGGGCTCTTCCCCCCGCGGCTCGCTGGCCCAGGATTTAAGCTGGGACGCCTTTCCAGGCTGCTTCCCCTCCCAGTAAAGCCAACTGGAAACCAGTAGCCGAGTATGAGGAGGCGGCAGGGAGGACGGACAGAAGGACGGACGGATGGGGACCCCCCTCCCCTCCTTCCACGGGCAAATCCCGAGGGAAAGGGAAGTTTGGGTGATGCAGGACTGTGCGGAAGAAACCCCCCCTAAAAAAAATCCTTCTGCAGCCGCTTCTGCCCGGCTCCCCCTTTTCCCCTTCACCCTCCCAGGCACTAAACGCAGGGCTCGGCGACCGGAGGAGGTAATTCCCCCGGCCTGTCATCCCTGGATGCAAAGCTTTGGTTTTAAATGTATTTCCAGCCGTACTTAAGACGATGAAAGATCAGGAATTCGCTGTATGCATTTAAACGTTGCCCTTAATAAGCAGAGTGTGCGGAAGCGCACGCCCGGCCTGTTTAGGGAAGACAGACACATAAAACACACCCGAGCTGTGGGTATAAACCTGCTCTCGGGGTCGTCTCGTCGCTCTTGAGGATCAGCAGGGCTGGAAAAGCCGGGACGCATCCAGCAGCATCTCGAAACGTGCCGCTTTTCGTCCCTCCTAAATCAAAGGCGTTCGGGGGCATGATGGCCAGGCACGGCCGGCGAGTGACCCCCCACACCGCCCCCCTCGAAATTACGACGCTCTGTTTCTCATCGGGAAATTTCCCGGTGGGGAATAATGGCTGGAAAATGCGGCGGAGCAGCGCCTCGCTCCCCTTGCTCCGCTGGCTCGGGAGCGCACACTAACGGAGCCCTGGCTTCCCATAATAGCACGGCTGCTCCGTGCTCCCGAAATTTCTGAATTAAATGGCCACAACGGTAAGCTTTGCTCGGGTTGGGAGGGTTTTTTTTTTTTCCCCGCCCTCCCCCTATTTTATTTCTGGTTGTGTTTTTCTTTTTAGCCTTTTAATAAAGCTCCTTAGAAACCGCGCCGGAGAGCAGACCTTCCCCTGCGGAATTTGCTAATTCCTTCACCCTGCTCCTAGTCCGGAGAGGCACAAACAAATGACAAAGCGGGGCTGCTGGGCTTTATTTAGCCACCCGCAGGCACTGCCCAGCGCTTCATTCCGCATCAGCTCCGCGGCCGCACCGACAGCACGGGCGGCTCCCCACGGCTACCGGCCCGCAGCCTCCCCTCGCCCTCGGGGGGAAGGCAGGAACCTCCCGAGGGGCTGATTTTCCCCAAACCCTGCGGGAAGGAGAGATTGGTGCCGGGCCTCGCTGCTGAGTGTCCCCGAGAAGAGCCACGGGAGCCACAGCCCCGGCCGGGGAGCAGCGGGGTCCCGGCCGGGCTGGGCTCGGACCCTCCTTCCCCTCTTCCCCTCTCTCCCCGGCCCCGGGAGAAGCCGCAGGGCCTCGCTGCGGAGCGGCCGCGCCTTCATTCCCAGCCTGGCTCCAGAGAGCTCCAACCGAAACAAAATAATAATAACAACCACACGGGTTGGTTTTGTTTTGGTTTTTTTTTTCCCCGAGGCCGTGTCCGGATGGGAAGAGCCGTGCCCAGGGGCCATCCCCGGGAGCCGGGCGGGCTCCTCCGGGGCTGAACACACCAACCGAGCCCGCTCTCATCGGGACGGTCCCCCCGAGCCAACGGAGCTGAAGCGGCAGCCGAGGAGGGGGGCGAGAAAGGGGGGATGAACCGGCCGGCTCTGCCTCCCACCGCCGCCGGGCTTGGGGCACACGGGCTCATTCCCAGCCCGCTTTTCCCTCAACACCCCCCTCGCTCGCTCACCCCGTTCTGAGACCCCTGCAGGCATCCCCTCCCTCCTGCCAGGGCGCTGATGGGGTCGTGCCCACCCCAGCACGCCCTCCCCGCTCTCTCCCGGCCCGCGGCGCCTCCCCGTCCCTGCCGTGCGGGCTCCCGGAGCCCCGGGGCTGCTTTTACCTTCGGGGAACACGGCTCGCATTTTCAGGTAGCTGGTGGTGAGGCGGATGATGGACGCCTTGTCCAGCTGCGAGGTGATGGCCGAGGGCAGGGGCAGGAGTTTGGCCAGTTCGTAGAATTCTCCATTTTCTTTTTCCCGTCTAGTCTTTGCCGCGTTCTTGGATTTTTCCTTCATCGCGACTGCTGCAAGGCGGGGATGTCACTGGCATATTAGACCCGGTTCTTCCGAATGGCAGGGGGCATGGATTTCGAGTGGAGAGTTAGGATTTTCGTTTAAGGAAGGCAATTTACCCAAATCAAATAGTTAATAATAATAATAATAAACGAAAGGGGAAAAAAAAAGACAAAAAGGGGAGGGAAAAATAAAGCTAAACCAACCAAACAAAAACAACACGGACAGAAACTGTGTGAGGAGGAGGGAGGCGATCTCTGAGCTGCAAGCCGCTCGGAGAAAGCAGTTCTGCTCTGACCCTGCAGCAGCGAGGGCTTCGAAAGCCAGACTGAAAGACCCACGACAACCCCCGTCCTCTGCGTGCAGCTGGGAATCGGATCTTGATCTTCTCCTTAACGGGGAGCAAACCGCTGGATTCCCTTCACCGAACGATTTCTTCTACTCAATCATGCCCCATCCAAAAATAATAATTAAAAAAAAAAAAAAAAGGAAAAAAAAAATAGAGCGTCCATGCAAGAAATCATTGGGCTAAGAAGGCTGAACCATTTTTGGACATTTTGTCTCTCAAAGAAAAAAAAAAAAAAAAAAGAAGGAAACCGAACGACCGCTGCTCGTTGAACGAAGTGCAAAATGAGCTGGTCCCGGAGCCCGAGATGCCGAGGACGCGACGAGCTCCCCGCTGAACCAAAGTCAAAGCCGCTGGGGTGAGTGATGGCTGGAGCGCTCCGAAATCAGCAGCTCTCCTTCCCCTCCGCCTCTCCCCTCCGGGGGGGCTCCCGCGGCCGAAGGGCGCTGCTGCTCCGCCCGTGCCCGAGGGGCTCCGGCAGCGCCGGGGCTGCGCGGCCGCCGAGCCCCGCGGGGGCTGCGGGGGCTGCGGGGGCTGCGGGGCTGCTCCTGCCGCTGCGGCCGCTGCGCCCGGCTCCAAGTGTGCTTCTCATGCGGAGTCAAATTAAAGGATCCGTTTTCCTCGGGACCAGTGCCACTTCAGCGTTGTCTCTTTCCAAACAAGTCCGAGCGCTGGCAAAGGCGCGGCATTGATTTTGTTGCTTTTATTTATTGGTTTGGTTGGTTTTTTTGTTGTTGTTGTTTTTTTTCCCTTTTAAAGAGAAATAATTTGAAAGATAGGAATCTTTCCTCTCTCTATTTTTCTTTTGGTTTCTTTTTTATTTGTCACGTATTTCATGTCTCTTTGGCAGAGACATGCCTTTCAAAGGCAAGGGGAGGGTTTGCTACATTCACCTCCCGCAATTCGGCAAAGATCGAAGGTAAAATTCCCCTCCTCTCGGAAATCACAGCCGCCACGCTCCTCGTCTGAAAGCACCGATATCTCCGTGGTTTTTTTTTTTTTTTTTTCCTTTTCTTTCCTCGCCTTTTTTATTTATTTATTTTTTTTTTCCCAGGGGCAGAAGGAGCTCTGAAGTGGACCTCTCGGTTAATTCTTTAGCAAAGGCTGCGGAAAGCCAGGAGAGCCTCAAGAGGGGAGGGGATAATGTATCCGTGACGTGTCCTCCCGCGCAGCGCCCTCCGAGGGACCCAAACGCAGAGGAGCCAGCGCAGGGCCGCAATCAGCGCTTGCGAGGGGACGGGAGGCCGGCCCGGGGGGAGCCGGGGGCGGGGGCCGCCGCCTGGGGCAGCCCCGACCCGCTCCCGCGGAGCCCCCTGCCCCTCGCCGCCCCTCTCGGTGACCCCGAGGGGGCCTTGTCGCCCCACCCGGGGTGCAGCTGCCCGCGGGAGGGGCCGCGGAGGGTGTGGGGCCGTGACACGCGTGGGGCCCTTCCCCAGCCCCGCGGGGAGACCACCCGAGACCTTCCCGCGTTGTTCGGGACCTGGGTAAAGCGTACCCGGGCACACGCACAGGGACGCGTGGCTCGGATAGAGGCAGCACTCATTTAGAGCGTCTGTGAAATACCCATTTTACACATTTGTGTGCAAATATATACACATTTACATACAGATATATATATACATTTATGTACAAATTTACATACAAATATATACACATTTACATATACAAATATACACACATTTATATACAGATATATACACATTTATATACAGATATACACACACACATATATATATATACACATTTATATACAAATATATACACTTTTATGTACAAATATATACACATTTATAAACAGATATACACACATTTACATATACAAATATATACACATTTATATACAGATATATACACATTTATATACAAATATATACACATTTATATACAAATATATACACTTTTATGTACAAATATATACACATTTATAAACAGATATACACACATTTACATACACAAATATATACACATTTATGTGAAAATATATATACATTTATATACAAATATATACACATTTATGTACAAAGATATATACGTTTATGTACAGATATACACACATTTATATACGAATATATATACACATTTATATGAAAACATATACACATTTATGTACAAATATATTCACACACTCCCCTCGTACACGCCGAGGAGGGGGCCGAGCTCCGGGGGAGCCGCCCCGCCGGCAGCCGCTGCTCATCAGCCCCCGCCGGGCTCCGCTGACCGGGGCTTAACCCCGGAGCTGCCGGAGCAGCGCCCGGGGCAAGATGAAGCAAATGAAGAAGATGCCGGGACCCCCGGGCCCCCTCCCTCGGAGAGCTGGCGGCCACCTCTGCAGAGCTCGTCACAAAAGCCATGCCTGGGTGCCTCGTCATGTCCCGAGTGAAGGAATTAAGCCCAGCCCGGGCAGGACTGAGCCGTGCCCGGCCAGGTTTAACCCGACGGGAGCCCTTGAGCAGCCTTTGGGGACACAAAGCCGCGCGTGTGTCACGGGGACACAGCCCCAGTCCCCGCGGAGCCACCATCCGCCCCGGACACGCGTGGGGATTAAAGGAGAGGAAGGAGGGACCAGCAGAGCCCGGCGAGACGCGGCCCCGCATGCCGGGCGCCGAGGGGGATGGGAGACACAATGCCCCGGTCCTTAATATTAATCCTCGCCAGAGGCCTGGCCGGCGGGCGAGCGTGTTTGCCTAAGCTCGCCCGGCCCTCCGCAATTATCCCATTAGAGCAGCAAGAGCCCGGCCCGGCCACGCCGAGGGAAAGGCCGCGCTCCTTAACCCGCCCGGGCCACCGCAGCCCGCGGGATGGCGAGCGGGGACGCTGCGGCACCTCCAGCCGGAGATGTGGGGCGAGCAGCGGGCGAGTGGAGCCCTGAAGGGTTCCGGGACATGCCCGCACGGCCTCTGATCCCAAATCCATCCCCTCCTGGCTCAGGTAGCCGGCACCGCGCCCGGCCCTGACAGCGGCTTCTGCAGGGAAGGCGAGCAGGGGATGGGTGGGATTTAGGCTGGGTTTAGGCTCGCAGGTCAAGGAAAGCTGAGCGAAATCCTAAATGTGCGATGTGCCCCGTTTCTCCCTCCCGCAAAATAGGGGGAAACAGCAGCCCCGTGCCCCTCTCTATGGGGACACCTCTCCTGGGCACATTGGAGATGCCAGATTTAACCCACCGCTGTGTTTTTATTTTCATTTTAACTGAAACGTGCTGGGACTTTTTGCCGAGCAAAACAAACGAAAATTAATTTAGGCGAAAAAAAAAATCAACCCAAAACCCAAAAAACCAACAACAAAAAAAAAGCAAAACCGAAAAACCAAAACCAGGCGTCGAAAAGAAACTTCCGCTTTTCGGGGAAATTCTCAAAATTCAATGCAACCTCCGCCCGCCGCTGAAACTGGATGTATGCGCAGAGGTAAAAAATATCATGTATATGTCGGGGGAAAATATTTTATTTATATACAGATATATTTATTTTTTTGCGGAAAATTAGCTGTGTATCAAGGCAGGTCCTAACGGGTCCGATTCAACGAGCTCCGCGATCTCTAACCCCGAAAAGGAATTTATGTGGGACATTTCTGTGTCCTGGGAACAAAATATAGAGACAAACGACGGGGTGGCAAAGGGAAGCGTGAGGGGAGCGTGTTGTGTTTCCAACAAATTGCGATGGTTTGGAGAAAGGGCAGATTTGCGAATGTTTTCAACAGAATCCCGACAGAAAAAGAAAAAATCACGGTGCTGCAAGGGTGGCCCAAATCTGCCGAGGTGGATTCGCGATGTGGAGCTCGGTGAGTCCGAGGTGGCTGCAGGGATTTCCCTGCCACCCTTTCCATAAGAAACTCCTCGTCGGGACGAAAGTAAATAAAACAATTTATCACTTAAATATTCCGATCATGTTTTCACGGATACCTTGCCGTGGAATCCTACACGGGGCGCACACAAACCCCACTATTATTTAACAACATTTTCCTTTTGCTTGGAGGGAAAACCCTTCAAAAGGGAGAGAGAGTTTCTTCCCCAGGTGAGCTGCGCAACAGAGGAACATTTCCTTTTTTTTTTTTTTTTTTTTTTTTTTTCCTTCCCAGGGTTTTCAGGCGGAGACGGAAAACAGAGAGGAAAAAAACGAGAGGTGAGAACGACCCCATCCACCCCAAAACAAACTCTTCTGGCAGCTCCCTTGCGCGGGTGGGTGCCCCGTGCCTGGGTGGCCACGGCGACAAGCCCGAGCCTCCAAGGGACGGGGTCCAACACCTTTTTTGGGGGCAATTTCGCATCTTTCAGGCGTGGGGGTGGCACACCCGGGACCCCCGGCACCGCTCCCTTCCCATCCCCTGCCGCTCCCGGGATCCAAAGGAATTCCCAGGGCCGCTCCAGCCGAGGTTTCCAGGGACAGGCAGCAGGACGGGGGTTGCCATCCCCTGAAAGTGTCCCTGAAAGTGCCACTCTTGCCACAAAAAAAAAACTTGGCGGCGCCGCGATTTTGGCGTTGCTGGAGTTTTCCTGCTTTTTCCTTTTTTTTTTTTTTTTTTTTCCTCTCGGCGGAGGTTGGGGAGGAAATTGGGGCTGCGGAGCCGAGCACAGAGCGGGGCTTAACTTTAGTCTGATGTGCTTAGCTGAAGTATTAACTGTGAGAAATCCCACCAAGTTCCACAGGAAAGAAAATACCGTCAGATATTTGAACATTTCCAGTCTGCACCATCAGCACCGCTCCCAGCTCGAGGAGCAGCCGTGCTGATTGTCCCCGGAGGAATCCCCCGGATTTTTTTTTTCCCTGTAACTACTGCTCCCAAGTGTGGCTGTACACACACAGCCGCTCACACACGCAAATCCTATAAATGCTAATAAAACAGATTCCTCGGGATTTGTTTAGCTTGCCCCGGCACCGCCGTCCTATATTGATATTCAATGGGGTTACTGGTGTGCCCGAGGATTACCGGTGAAGTGGAAGATTTTGGGATCAACCTTTTAGGGTGCCACTCCCTCCAGACAAGGTGGGAGCCATAAACATTGGCAATAGGGTGAATTCGAACTGAACACTTGAAAGGGGAAAAAAGGAAGTGGAATCTTGGTGCTGGAATTACGAAACTATGCAGAATCGAGGCCTCCGGTTGCAGGGGATCGTTTTCAGCTCCTTTCTGGAAGCTGTATTGCTGCTATTGTCCAACCTTTGCTGGCCACATGGGACACGTTTGGCAATAGGACAGAAAATAATTTCTACTGGGCATGAACTGGAAATATCCAGCTGGGGCATGGATCCCATTTCTAATCAGGGTGGAGGGAAGGAAATCTCAAGGCTCTTTCTTGTTGCTCAGACAGCATTTGGAGGGTTTGTCAAAAGCTCCTCTCCAGGAAAAAATACGGCTGTTTAAAAATGAAATAAGGGTTGTGGGGTCTTTTTTTTTTTTTTTTTTTACCCTTCAAACTTGTAAATGTGAGGGTTTTCTTTTGCTGTCCGTGCTGTAGAAGGGGGTGCATGCTGTGTGTGGTGTGCAGTGACAACGCAGGCGTGCAACTCTGCAGGAGCTGTCACAGTTGATGGACTGATCCAAATGGATGATATTCGCAAAAAATATGCCCAAGTTCAAAACTCTCAGTGCTCATGTTCGGGTCAGGTTTTCAATTTCAGTTTTCTAAGGAGAATAAAGTTGTTTTGTTAAGGTCAACTTAATGTTTCCCCCCCCCCACCAACCGGAGCTGGAATTCGATGAATTTTCTGAAGGTATTTTCATAGGGCTCTGATAATTGGTATTAATTATGACACCCGAAGTTTCGTGACCAAACATTTGCTGCTGCTAATACAAGCTGCAAACCATATTTCTTTTAAGTATGGGAGATAGTTTAAAAGGCAAAAGCTGGGAATAGGAGAGGGAGTGTATCAATCAGGGAGAGGAAGCTTCTTGGCTGGAGAAACTGGAAAAAACCTAGTGGGAAAAGCACACACACTGGATCATTTTTACTCTATCTGCCTGAAACCCTTTGAACATTCTAAAAAGTTAATGTGAGTATTTTTATTTACTTTTTCAAAGTTCTGCTCAGAGATTTGTTTTCTCAGTGGTCCTTGGCTTGTATGAGCAGTGTGACTAATCTAGTGGAGATGAATAATGGATCTGTGAGGAATAGAGGAATTCTGATTCAAAAACATTTCTCTTTTTTTTTTTTTTTTTTTGGTGGTATTTTATGCTGCTTGGCATTCAATACATTATATAATGTCTGTCAGGGGGACTTTGGTAAAACTTGATGGTAAAGTTTATAAATACTTTAGTCATGATTTAGAAATGATGGATGGAAAATGTTATTTATGCATAATGCTATTTATGCCTAATTATGTGATGTTTTACTCTGTTCTGAGCACAGTCAGCAGCAAATGAATGTGCTGTCATTAACAACTGCACCTTTGATTTCTAAATAGGTTTTTTACCATGGACAGGCAGAGAAATTTAAGTAAAGAATGAGCTTTTCACAAGGGACTGGAGCACGAGGGGCATGGAGGGGATGGAGAGGGAAAGCAGAAGTTCTGGCCAAGGTCATTTTTGGGAACTCAGGACCTCAGGCCTGCAAAGGGACCTGGATCAGCCAAATCTCCAAGGAAGGGGCTGAAACCAGCGTAGAATTCCCAGAGTGCAGCCTCAACAAGGCAGGAGAAACACTGGGAATAGGGGGAAGGGGAAGGGGAAGGGAAAGAGGAAGGGGAAGGGGAAGGGGAAAGGGAAAGGGAAAGGGAAAGGAAAAGGGAAAGGAAAAGGGAAAGGGAAAGGGAAAGGGAAAGGGAAAGGGAAAGGGAAAGGGAAAGGGAAAGGAAAGGGGAAAGGAAAGGGGAAAGGAAAGGGGAAAGGAAAGTGGAAAGGAAAGGGAAGGTTTCCTTGCTGGTGCCATCAGGCTGATTGGGAAAAGTGAAAATTCACCCATAGAGGAACTTGCTCCCATGTTTTATTATGGGAGTCTGGGATAGGTTCAATCTTAACTAAACAAAGACGACCCAAGTTCAGTCTCTGTCATCATTGGAAAGACACCCAGATGATGCTGCCCTCCAAAATTGTCTGTTTGGCCTTTGGGTGCTGATCCTGAAATCTGGACCTCCAAAACCCAAGGAATTAGTGAGGAATGCACAGTGCAAATGCTGAAAGCTTCTCCCTCTCCACTTCCAGCTTGTTTTATACACAAGACCAGTCAGACAATGAATATCCAGGCTCAACTCCCTCTTTTGTCCCAAGAGGTTCAACCTCTCGTGGTGGGTGGTCCTGCCTGGGTGCTGGACACCCACCAAAGCCACTCTGCCACCCCCTCCTCAGCTGGACACAGAGAGAAATATCATTAAAGGCTCCTGGGTGGAGGTAAGAACAGGGAGAACGCTCAGGAATTGCTGCCACAGGCAAAGCAGGCTTGACTTGGGAAAAAATGAATGTATTTCCAATCAAACTTGGGTAGGATAATGAGAAATAAAAAGTCAGTCTTAAAAAAATACCTTTCCCCCAGCCCTCTCTTCTTCCTGGGCTCAAAATGCTCTTGAATTTTTCCAGTGGCTCACGGGGAGCTCCTGATGGAGCTTTTCCCATGGGGTCAGTCCTTCAGGAATTGATCCCATTTCCACGGGGTCAGTCCTGTAGGAACTCCTCCAGTGTGGGTCCTTTCCATGGGGTCAGTCCTTCAGGAACTTCTCCAGATGGATCTCTTTCCATGGGGTCATTCCTTAAAAGGAATTGATCCCTTTTCGATGGGGTCAGTTCTTCAGGAACTCATCCTTTTATCCATGGGGTCATTCCTTGAGGAATTGATCCCTTTTCCATAGGGTCAGTTCTTCAGGAACTGAGCCCATTTCCATGAGGTCATTCCTGGAGGAACTCTTCCAGTGTGGGTCCTTTCCATGGGGTCAGTCCTGCAGGAACAGTCCCAACTTCCATGGGGTCAGTCCCTAAGGAAGTGCTCCAGATGGATCTCTTTCCATGGGGTCAGTCCCTCAGGAATTGATCCCATTTCCCTGGGGTCAGTCCCTCAGGAATTGATCCCATTTCCATGGGGTCAGTCCCTCAGGAATTGATCCCATTTCCATGGGGTCAATCCCTCAGGAATTGATCCCATTTCCATGGGGTCAGTGCTGCAGGAATTGATCCCATTTCCATGGGGTCAGTCCCTCAGGAATTGATCCCATTTCCATGGGGTCAGTGCTGCAGGAATTGATCCCATTTCCCTGGGGTCAGTGCTGCAGGAATTGATCCCATTTCCATGGGGTCAGTCCCTCAGGAATTGATCCCATTTCCATGGGGTCAATCCCTCAGGAATTGATCCCATTTTCCTGGGGTCAGTCCCTCAGGAATTGATCCCATTTCCATGGGGTCAATCCCTCAGGAATTGATCCCATTTTCCTAGGGTCAGTCCCTCAGGAACTGATCCCATTTCCATGGGGTCAATCCCTCAGGAATTGATCCCATTTCCCTGGGGTCAATCCCTCAGGAATTGATCCCATTTTCCTAGGGTCAGTCCCTCAGGAACTGATCCCATTTCCATGGGGTCAGTCCCTCAGGAATTGATCCCATTTCCATGGGGTCAGTCCCTCAGGAATTGATCCCATTTCCATGGGGTCAGTCCCTCAGGAATTGATCCCATTTTCCTAGGGTCAGTCCCTCAGGAACTGATCCCATTTCCATGGGGTCAGTCCCTCAGGAATTGATCCCATTTCCATGGGGTCAGTCCCTCAGGAATTGATCCCATTTCCCTGGGGTCAATCCCTCAGGAATTGATCCCATTTCCCTGGGGTCAGTCCCTCAGGAATTGATCCCATTTCCCTGGGGTCAGTCCCTCAGGAATTGATCCCATTTCCCTGGGGTCAGTCCCTCAGGAATTGATCCCATTTCCCTGGGGTCAATCCCTCAGGAATTGATCCCATTTCCCTGGGGTCAGTCCCTCAGGAATTGATCCCATTTCCATGGGGTCAATCCCTCAGGAATTGATCCCATTTCCATGGGGTCAGTGCTGCAGGAGCTGCTCCAGCCTGGGGCTCCTGTGGGTCCTACCAGCAAACCTGCTCCAGTGTGGACTCTTTTCTCCACATTTTTTTGTGGAAAAGATGGAGATTAAAGTTTGAAATCCCTCAAAGACAACTGAACTTTCCCCTCAGTTCATCAGTTCAGGGTCACTCACAGGAAAATGAGGGAAAATGGTCCAGACTTAGAGCTTTAACTCTGTTCTCTTTTTGCTTTTTCTCTTAAAATCCCAAACATAAACAAAGGAAAAAAAAAAAAACAAAAAACAAACTAAAAAAACCCCAAAAAACAAAACCCAACAAAAATTAAAATTCCAGCCAGGGAATGTCAGGATGAGGAAGATTATGTCTGAGGTAGGAAAATGGCTCTGAGAACCAGCCCAGTACCTTTAAAATCTCCCTGTGACTTCCTACTGCTCAGTTATTTTATACATTCTCCTTGCAAAAGCCCAATCCCAGAGCA
The DNA here is from genome assembly GCF_024509145.1 of Vidua macroura. Taxonomy (NCBI): domain Eukaryota; kingdom Metazoa; phylum Chordata; class Aves; order Passeriformes; family Viduidae; genus Vidua; species Vidua macroura. The sequence continues at coordinate 2,281,551 of NC_071572.1, read as the reverse complement.
ATTTATAAGTTTGGAAACGATGCTGTGATCTGGACTATTTGGAAGGAAGTAGAAAACCTGGTTTTATGTCTTCCAAGTAATTTTTGATATTTTCTTATCTATTAAAAACCCTAAACCCGCCCCCCCCCAAAAAAAAAAAAAAAAAAAAAAACCAAAATAAACAAGCAAACAACCAAACAGGAGAAAATTTCATGTTGCTATAGACAAATATATGGAATTATCCCTCTGTTTTCTTGTACTACTTGTTAGGAATTTCCAAAGATTCCTGGAATCATCTGTTCTCATAATATTGTCCATAAAACCAACCTCAGCTAAATAAGATTCTTGGCTTTAAGTCTCCCAATACATTCATTTTCTGAGGGGAGAAATCAGTAGATTCCCTGCACAAACACAAACTGGTCCAAGCTGTTGTCTCCAAACCCTCCTTTTGTCACTTGAGTGGCTCCAGAAATTATTTTATTTCTCCTCCTGCCAAAAGGCAAATTCTGAATGTGCTTTTCTCCTCTTTCCTCCCTTTTGAACCCAGAACTTTCTCTATATTTATTTTTTTTTTCCCCCCAGCTTTCTCTGCTGCAGGGTTTTTCCAGCACTGGAGAGGTGCCATTAGCATATCTTGGGAAATCTTCCTGCAGTGGGGATTGGCAGAGAAATGTTTACCCTGAATAGATTGGGAGTCTTGGGCAGTGCAAATACAGTGGGATTGATTCCACTGATGCCTCCGACCCTCAAAAAACGCAGCATGGACTGGAGAGCTCAAAAAAACACCAGAGAGGATCTCAGAATTAGCTAAATTTGTATAATTAATAGGAGAGAAATATCCTCCCAATGGCTTTGCCCACCATCACTGGGGAAATTTGGGTTCTAAACCCATAAATGTGGGATTTCAGGTCAGTAGAGCAGGCTTGAAACTCAGATTTACAAAAGCAGAGCGAGGGGAAATAGGAGCATGAAAAACACAGGGAACATAATTTATCATGAATTCCTGGGAGAACCAGCTGGAGAGCTGAACTGAATTTAGGAGCAGATAAAGCTGACAGATAAATCTCAGGCAAATCTGAGATGAGAGCCCAGCGTGGTTGGAGGAATAAAATAGATGTGGTGATGAGAGGTGCTGGGGGAGGAGGGGAGCCCTGCACAAATTCAACCCCATTCCCAATAAAAACCGGGATCTTTGGGGATTACTCAGCCAGAAACTACAACTCCCCTGAGATTTGCCTGGACACCAATAAAAACTCACAGGCCTGATGCTGCAAACGGGGGCTCTGTGAAGAGGCCAAACTCCTCGTGAATCACCACCGTGGTCTTCAGTGTTTTCACTCCTTCCCAAGTGATGTAATGTTTGAAACTTGATGTTCTCCTCTGTAATCCCAGCCAGGATGGGGAAATTGTGGATTCAGCAGCAATCCTGGAATGATTTGGGTTGGAGCGGACCTTAAAGCTCGTCCAGTCCCACCTTCCACCTGACCAGGTTGCTCAGAGCTCCATCAATTTTGATTCCCTGCTGGGTAAGTGTTGGAACCCTGGCTGCTGAGGATTTTAAACTTTCTGTGCTGAAGGGCACAGACCCACAAGAAAATATTATATTTGACCAGAGGCCCTGGAGAAAACTTCCAAAATGGAATGACAGAACTGGGATTGTGGGGGTGGAGTTAGAATAGAAGTGTGTGATAGCACAGGGTGGGAAACTCAGAGTTGAAGGGTTTGGAATGCAGGAATAGATAGAAAGCAAGGTGGAGGTTTTAGGGTGGAGGCTGCTCCTTCTTCTTCACCTCCTTCTCCATGGCTTTGGGGGTTTTGTGGGATTGGATCAAAAAGTCCCCATTGCGGGCACGGGTGGTTGGGTATTGGGTTAAAAGTGAAAATAATTGAGGTGTCATTTCTTAATTGCACAGATTATCCTTAAAAAGCCTTGGAGAGAGAGATAGTTAACCATTTTGTACCTTGTTAGTGAAATGCTGTAGGACTCATGACTTGTAACAGAGATAAGAAATAATAAACATTTGAGTCTGAACATGAAATGCCGTCTTGAGAGCTTCAATCCGACCTTCACACAGGCAGAGGTAAAAAAAGGAGCCAAAAACCCGCAGGTAAGTGGTTTAATAATTTCTCAGGTTCAGCCCCTGGGACACAGAGGTTGTCTCCAGAGCCACAGCTGAGTGAAAATTGAGTGTCACACTGAGTGAAATTGGGGAATTCAGGAGCAATCCTGGAATGCTTTGGGTTGGAGTGGACCTTAAAGCTCGTCCAGTCCCACCAGGTTGCTCAGAGCTCCATGAATTTTGATTCCCTGCTGGATAAGTGGTTTAATAATTTCCCAGGTTCAGCAGCTGGGACTCACAGGTTGTCTCCAGAGCCACAACTGAGTGAAATCAGACCTGATGCTGAAATAAATAAAAAGGAGAATTTCAACCCTTTTCTCTCATGGAAAGGGAGCAGTTCCTGAATTTCAACCTCAATTTACTGCTGGACTAGTAAATTAATGAAGGGAATATTCAGGCTCCTGGTGTGTGCACATCCATTTCCTTCATGCAGGACTTCTGATAACTTCATTTTAACAACAAGCCAAGCAAAAGAAAGACTCTCAACTCTCCACTCTAAATTTCCTGGGTTTTGACAGATTAAATCAAATCCTTAAGGCCATTTTATCAGTTTTTTTTTTTTTTTCTCTCTGTGCAAGGGTGTGATTTATGCTCCCTTTTTATTGCACAAACCTTTGTCTCGGCGCTGTTTGATTCACTCCACTAATGGCCCTCAGCTGATTTTATTTTAGGAGCTGCAAATTTTTGCACACCGAGCCAGACAAACGCGGCACAGGGGTGAATTAAACGGTGGAATTCAGTGAAAAAAAAAAAAAAAAAAAAAGCAAATTACTGAGAGAGCAAGATTTTAAGTGCTGATCCAAAGCAGCACTGCATGTAAACAATGGCTCCTTGGTGTTTACTGTACATTATCTGCCTAAATCCAAGGATTACTGCTTCCCCTGGAGCAGCCACTGGCTGGAGGTTCTCAGTAGTAGCTGTTATTAGTAGCAATGACATATTAATTGAACTTCACTGCTTCCAGGTGTGTGGCACACTCCGGGGTCACCCAGAGCACTCCAGTTTCACGTGGATTCAATTACGGCAGCGTTATGAAGGAATGCGACATGTCATGCATTAAAATGTCAATTACCACTTTTTATGGGATGCAGGGGGGGGGGGGAAGGAACAAAAAAAAAAAAAAAATCAACCCATCAGACTTTTCCCATGCATCATCTCTGTCTGCTTGGGTGCTGGAAGCAGCCAGAGGAGTTTGTGTGTTTGCCTCCTACCTCGTCTGTGCAAGCAGAAGAGACAGAGAAATGTCCTTAAAAGCATCTTGTTAAATTCCTTTAGCGGCTTGGGGGGATTATTTGGGGTGGTGAGTGCCACAGAGCCGTGGGTGGGGCTGGAAGGGACATTTGAAGGTCATCAGTGACCACTGCAGTGAGCAGGGACATCTTCAACTCCATCAGGTACTCAGAGCTGCCTTCAACCTGACCTTAAATAACTCCAGGGAATTATTTAGCATCCCTTTAGGATCTCTTTGCTCTGAGGGACTCCAGGCCATGGGCACAGAATCTCCAGGTGTTTTCAGGACACAAAGCACCCAGCTCTGCCCTCTGTCCAAGCCATCATTGGCAGAACACATCCTGTTGTGTTTCGCAGGCTTTTTTTTGCAGCAAATTTTGCAGGAATTGGAATTTTGCTGTGTGATTGTTCATGCCACACATTCCCTGGGAAATGTTCCCCTCCAAAGAGAAATTCCCTCTGCTGTCAAGGTGTTTGGTTTATTCCTGCTGCCCCTTTAGAGCTGCTGTTTTTGTCACTTTAAATAATTTAAAATCCAACCTTTTGGATCAGATGGAAAGTGGAAAACTTCCAAAGTAAATTTTAGCTAAAGGAGATGGAATTAAAAAAAAAAATTGAAATACTTGCAATATTTTTATCACGGAGCATTTTCACATCTCTAATTGCATTCCATGAAATCTCAATCCTTGCTGCTGCTGGCTGGCAAACTATTTTTAAGTTCTCTTGGAAAATTCTTTGTTGGCTGTGAAGCTGGGTTTGGGGAGTGAATGATTGCCAAGCCACGTGGGCCAGGCCATGGTCAGCTGGATATTTATCAGCAGCATTTTTTTGGTGTGGTTGCTCAAGGTCCTTGTGAGTCACATTCATACAGAGATCAAGGTAAGTAAATTACTGAATGAAGGCAAAGATTTATTTGAGAATTTAAACTGAGGAGTTTTTAAATTATTTTTATTTATTATTTTTTAATTTTTAAATTTTAATTTTTGCTTTCATATTTATTTTCATTATTTTTTCAATTTTTAAAATATTCTATTCTATTCTATTCTATTCTATTCTATTCTATTCTATTCTATTCTATTCTTTATTTATTTATTTTTATTTTTTATTTCCAGCCAAGGAATAAACCAACTTTTACCACAGAATATGATAAATTTCCAGTAATTTGAGGCCTTGAAAGTGGAATTTAATCCCAATCCCACCAAGTTAAGCACAGGCAAGTCACAGGGGTGTGGCCTGGATCCTGCTGGAGATCCAGGGATATTTTTAAGGAAGAGAAAATTGTGATGATCCTTTCCAATCTTAAAATCTACAAAATTGTCCTGGGTCATGCAGGAAGATATTTCTAACATTTTATAACAGTATCCTCTTTGAGCCATAATTACATCCAATCCCTGCTTTCTGTTAGGAAAATACATAATTATATACATACATATACATAAAAAGATATCGATATTATATAGAAAATATATAAATATTTATAGATATATTCATATATAAATATATAAAAAAATATAAAAAATATATATAAAAATCTTGCCTATTTTAAGGGGAAAAAGAAGCTTACAAGAGCCCCCAAAACACACAACAGTTCTTCAAATCCCGGAGTGTCAGCAGCAAATTTTATTTTAATGATTTCTTCAAGAGTGCAGATGCCTGAAGGATTGTGTAAATATTTCCTGTTGTGAGCAGCCTTTCAAAGCTTGAAGGATAAACACATAGTCACAATATAAAAAAATATCTCTCCTCGTGCAGAACACTGAGTTGCACATCATTACTTTAGAAGCAGCATGAAATGGCTCTTTCTGATCTTTGTGTTTGGGAAAAAACCCAAAGCCCATCAAATTCGAGATCACAGAGCACTTAGAAACTGAAAGTGCAAAATATGGACTGTGAGCGCGTCTTATTTATAAACACATGCTCTGAAATTCAGAATGGGTGCTTTATTTTTAAATCCAAGGCACAAGGGGACATTGTTTTTCAGCAGACACTCAAAGCAGCTCTCCGGCAAGATTAATCCTTAAAATGACCAATAATGCAGATAATTTGAATAGAACCATTGAGAGGGAGGCAGCTCTGAGGGAGCCTCTGTTTGTGGGGAGTGCTTTGATGAAATTATTTATTGCTGACACACAGGAGGATCCCTGTGGTCCTTTCCAGCTCGGCTTGTTCTGGGATTCTGTGGAAGATAAGACACATCCCCTGGGGATAGGAGAAGGCAGAGAAACCTCTGGAAAAAAAAAATCTCTTCCCTCTTATTTTAGGTGTTTCTCCCAGTTAAGGAAGGAGTGTGGGCATCTTGTGATGATGCCTTGTGCAGGCTGAGCTAGAGCAGAGGCTGGACAGAGCTAAAGAATAAAGCAGGGATTTATTAAAGGATCTCCTCCATGGATCCACCTTGGGCAGCAGCAGAGCCCAGCCAGGGCTGCACCCAAGAGGAACCAAAATGGTCCCAAAATGCACGAGCGCTCCCGGGGGCTCTCACTGGGATCAGCTCTGCTCCATTTGCACCTTGCAGTTCATTGTCCCATTCCAGCTTTAGCCCAGGCACTCCCATCCTGCTTGTTTTTCTCTCTCCAGCCCACGCTGTTTGTGCTCCTGGGCCTGAGCTTTGGATCATTTGTCCTTGGTGCCCAGCTGGAGCAGGAATTGTTTTGTCTCCCTGCTCTGTGCACAGAGCTCACCATCCCATAATATGAAGCTCAGACCCACACACTAAAGCAGCACAGAATCTGAAAAATAGAAAAGCTAAACCCTAAGGCATCACTCAGAGCACCTCACGTGGATTTTCCTTGAGATTCCCTCTTTCTTTCCAGGGATGAGCCTCCCCCTCCCCATCTCCTTCCACCAGGGAAGTTTTTCTGCTCCATTAAATTCTGTGCCCGTGTTTTGGGAGAAGACCATCCATCCATTAAGTTGGGATGAGAAATGCTAATGTATTTTGGAGTCTGTTGACTGAGGCCTCTGTGGAGGCAGAAAAAAAAAAAAAAAAATCCTAATTTTAAGTGGTCTCCCCACTGCTGGGACTGCTGACATGATTAAAATGAAGCGCAGGTTCCAGGCCCTGCCTGAATCAAAGTTTAAACGAGATTGGAAATGGTTGCTTGACTTTACATCGCATTAACATTAGCAATTTCCTGCCTATTGTTTTTCTTTCCCCACAGTGGTGACTTTTCCAAAATAGATCCCTCATCTGACTGTAAAGGTAAATGAAAATCAGGCCCATTAAATTTACTGTCTGTAAAGCACTAATGCCTAACAAACAGTATCTTTACATTTAGATGGCATTTTTTTATCCTGAGGAATCTCAAAGCACTCCATAAAAACCCTGACCTTGATCCTGAAGTCATTTCCATATACGAGCAACTTTTATATTGAATTTTGGACAGGATTGCACAAAAAATATATAATTACTTATAGGCATATTGAATTTCTTAATATATAAGCGCCTCTCTGAGAAATTGTCATTAATTACACACTTTACACATAAAAATTAAGATGTTAAATAAAGTATTCAACCAGATTTCATGCTCTTTATCACACACCAAATAATATTTCTGGTCTACATCCTCCCAGCTGTTGCCTCCCTTCTTTTTTTAAAGGAATGCAAGCAATTCCAGGATTTATTGGCAAGTGTCACAGGAAAAGTGTTAATGAAAATCAGAGCTGCAAGTCTCATAAACGAGGCATCATTTTGGGCTTTTTCCACGTTTGAGTCTCCAAGACTGGAAATGCCAGATGAAAATGCACTAAGCACGTGATGACATCTGGCTGCCTGGCCAAATTTCATCGTCCTGTAATGTTGGCTAACCTGATGAAAAGGTGAAGTTGAATAAATCCAGAACAATATCACTCATAGCTGTCACTCCTAGAAATCCTCCCTGACTGCAGACTCTACTCAAAATATCCAGACAAGGCGCTCTGATTTGGGAACCAGCTTCTCTCAGGATGCCCTAAAAATTATTATTATTTTTTTTTTATTAAGTTTTGCAGCATTTTTTGAAGTTCACCCTCTTGGTTGTTAACTCTTGCCCTTAGACATAAATTACAAAAAAAAACTTCTCTTTTTTTTTTTTTTTTTTTTCCTAACTCTATATTTTTTCTCTAATTCTAATTCTAATTTTTGTGCTCTGGGAGCACAGGATTTAAAGGAATCTCTTGTATCAGAAGGCTGAGCCTTTTTCCTTGCAGACATTCACATTTTTTAGGCTTTTCACTGCAGCACAAGTGCAGCCAGGTAAGGTTTTAGCCCATTTTCAGTGCCCCAATCCTACATCCAGTAAATGCCTCTCACTTTCCAGGTATTTGCCAGGGAAAGTCCCTACATGCCAGTCTCAGAGGGAATTGCCCTGTAGGCAGCTATTTAAATCAATTTTTAAGGGAATAATTGAAGAAAAACGAATTTTTTCTCTATCAGGGTCCTTCTGAATTAGCAAATCTCCCACCACGAGCTAAAATCCTTCTCAGGCTGTGCCACACTCGATGTTCTCACAAGGAAAGTCCTGACTTCATAATTTTTAAAGCAAGATATTAAAGACAGATTCTTCTCTCTTATTTTTTTCATTCATCTTGACCCTTGACAAGCCTCAGTTGGGCTCAGTGTGGGATTTGCTGTTTTCCTCTTGTTGCTCCTGCTGGGAAAGATCCTGAGATGAGCAGTTTGGAAAAAAAAAAAAAAAAAAACACCTTTGGAAAACAAATCCCATTCCCTCCCTGGATCAGTCAGGATTTTGTCCAGTGTCACACATTCCCCAAAAAATGCTGACAACATCAAATGTTTGCCTTCTAGAAATCCAGTGGAATAAAAACTGAACAACAAGGGAACTCAGGCTTTTATTTTACTAAGCTGGGGAAAAAAAAAATCTGGTTTTATTCAAGAGAAACATTTGATGTTATTGCATCCTCTCTCTTTGCTGCAGCAGAAAAATTATTTGGTAGAATCTTCCAGATAAAATGTCCTCTTCATTTTCCTTCTGTGTTTCACACTCCAAAAATCAACTCTTGTATCTGGAGGGCTCTGTCTGTATTCACAAGTGCTGGATAAATGCTGATTATTCTCCTCAAGCCCTTCTCATTATTCTATTTAAGTCCTGATCACTCAGCATGGTGTGAAGATGAGATAAAAATCAGCTTTATTTCTTATTCTGAGAAAAGCTGACATCAGGATCAATAAATCCTGACAGAAGCTATTAACATTTTAATGAGTTACTCAATAATATTCTAAAGATGTGCTGGCAAGTCAAGCCTCCTTTGATTAAGGACAAATTTCTTAGACTACTGTAAATATATATTTCAAGGCCCAGAATGTAAAGCTGTCACTTATCAATCAAGAAAAAAGGGCAAAAGTCAGGGCTAAAGGAACTGGGGAAGGGGCTGCCCACATGATTATGATGATTACTGTACATGATGGAACTTTTTAAGATCTGAACCAAACAGAGCCAAATATTCATTTTGGGGTTGTGGGGTTGTCATACAACTGAAGGTGCATCCATGGATTCCTTCTACGACGTCCAAAAATCCCACAGAGTTGGATGTGGTTGAGTGGAAAAATAAATAAAGGGGGAAAAATCAGGTGAACAGGGAAAAAAAAAAAAAAAAAAGGGTCTGTGCAAACCCTGCTGAGCCTCAGGGTGAAATGTTCTTGTCCAAGGGTGAGCTTTGCCCTTCAATTCCACAAAAACCAGGATTTGACAGGGTGTTCAAAGCCACAATAAATTTGCTGTCAGGATCGTGCTATTGAGCATAATGCCAATAACTTAAAGGAAAATCCTGCCTGGGATTCCATGCTTGCACAATATTGACCCGAGAGCATTTTAATAAACAAATATGAGCCTTTGGACAGCAAGGCAGGGGTGACTTTTCTGAGGGAGTCAATCCAAGGGAATCCAAAGCTGGGCACAGGAAAGGGATGGAGCAATGAGGATTTGGGGACAGCTGGGTAAGGCAAAAAAAACCAAAAAAACCCCCCCAAAAAATCCCATTAGCAACTCTTCCCTGTGAGTTTGAGCATGTGGGAACATGGAACAGCTCCTCTTGGCTCATGGGGAGAGCATTCACTGATTTCAGGAGGGTCGTCCAAGCTGGAGATGAAATTCTCCTCAAATAGAAAGGAAAAGCACAGAAATGGCAGCGAAATTTTGTGTCAGCGATGAGAAACTCTTTCAAGATGGCTCACCATGTTCTGATGCCTGAGTTTACAGCTTGTAATGAAAGAAAGACGTGCAAGAACTGAAAAAAAAAAAAAAAAAAATCCTCTGGTTTCCCTAGGAAAACCAGGGAATTGAAGGTCTGGGGTTCAATGACCACAATTCTTAGAGTTCCTAAAGTAGAAATTTAAGTGGAGACTCAGAATTGTGTCATCCAGCTCTGATGCTTTATAATGAAGAAAAATTCTTGTTAAAGAGAACTAAAAAAAAATTTTAAAGGGGAGAAAAAAAAATGGGGTAATTTGAGTAAAGTACACAAGATTCTCTCTTTTGCAATTGGCCATATTTAAGCTGCTGCCACGTGAAAAAGCTCCCATCAATCTCCTCTTGGTAACTTCTCCCAGACATCCTGCCCTGAAAATGAGGAGTGAGAGGACCTCACAAGCAAGGAGGTCCCGTGGCTCTGGAGTCAACTGAACTCCATCCACTGCAGAGGGAAATATTCCAGATTTCTCCTCTTTCTATGTATAAATTACCTCTATAACGTGTGTGCATGTGCAGAAACAAAGCAGAAAAGACCCCGGGATCCCAGGACTAAATGAATAACGTTGGCATTCAGAAATAATTCAACAACTGAGGCTTTGTTGCCACCAAGTTGCTGCTGGCACTCACGAATAGACAGGACATTTATTTACCTCATGGCACAAACCAGCATTTCTGGGGCTCAGCCTCCAAAACAAAACCTCTGGGAGAGCCCTGAAAGGCACTTCAGTACCTTGGGCAGGTGGCAAATGGGGTGGATTCACCCAAACCCACTGATGCACTCTTTAGTTTATTAATTATTACGAAAGTATTTCATTTTTTTGAAATTTTGGTCAGGCATCGCTCATAAATACCAACAGTCAGCCATTATTTCATACACAGCAATGTGGTTTTTTAGTCAGTATTTTGTCTGATTGTCAAGATATTTTCAAGCATTTTGAAGGGATTGTCTTGCAGTCTGCACTGAAGATCTGCTTAGGGAAGCAGAATGGTTTGTGGAGGTTTATTCTTTTTTTTCTATTGGAGTTCTTGCACTGCACAGATCACCCACATCACCCACGGGTGAGAAATCAGCTCATGTAGAGCCTGAAAATGATCAAATTTGTCTCCATATCAGTTTAAGGGTTTTGAGAGCCCTAAAATCCCTCCTTGTGCAAATGGCCAGGGGGGCTGCCAACCCCAAAGAAGTGTCCAGGCTGGGTTCAGACCCTTCCTGGGAGCTGCTGAATTCAGGAAAAAAAAAAAAAATAAAGCATGTCAATGAGCAGAGATGCAGAGATAAAGAAAGCAGGGTTTGCAAAGAAAAATTTGAAAGAATGGGAGAAGAAAACATGGAAATAATAAAATAATATCTAGGGGGAAAACCAGGAAAATAATATAATAAGCATAATATAATATATTATTACATTATTATTATAGTATAATGATATCACATTATAATACTGTAATAATATTCTATTCTCTTAATATATGATATTATTTCATTATATTATTATATATACATTATAATATTATACATACAGTATAATAATAATATAGTTAATATAATATAATATAATATAATATAATATAATATAATATAATATAATACAATACAATACAATACAATACAATATAATACAATACAATACAATACAATACAATACAATACAATACAATACAATAATAAGCATAATAAGCAAAATAAGTTAAATATTTCAGAGCTTTTAATTAATGCACTTGTGTTCATCACTCAATTTCCTCCACTGCAGCACCTGACTGGAGCATCCCAGTCCTTCTTAAGCCACCCTTGGAGGTTTTTAGTGTGTGTGTGACCCAGCAAACAGAGCAAACTGTCACTGTCACAGCGGTTTTGGTTTGCTAATTAGAGATTTTACTAATTTTTAGGGGGTTTTTTTTTGGCTAATGCACTCACTAACGTGGTGGGTTCGGTGCTGGTTAATTACCAGGGCACTCAATTCTTGTTGTGAGATGGGATTAGGTTGAAATCCCAGTCTAAAAGCAGGTTTAAAGCTTCAAAAGGGTACCAAGAAAAATTGCTGTCTTTCTGCTATCTGGGCAGCGCCTGGCACAAGCTGGGGGCTCAGGAGTGCTTCAGCTGCTGGGCTGGGGCACAAAGGGGCTTTGTGGGCACTGCAACCTCCTGCTCTTTTCCAGCCTGGGTGACAAAAGGGGTGGGTGACCTCTGGCTGTGTCACTGAAAGGAACAACAGCCCGGGTTAAGAGCCTAAAGCCCCCCAGAGGAGCCCAAAGCTGCTCTTTAAAGCTTTTTTTTCACTCCAGCAGCAGCAAACTGGGGAGGCAAGAGAAGCAGGGCTGGACCTGAGCCACGAGGGAAGAGAGAAAAACCATCTCAAACATCTAAAAACCATCTAAAGGGACACCTCAGGTGCTGTTTGACACCCGGGTTAGACTCAGTTTTGAAGTTGTGGTGACTTCACCCTGGGAGCACGGGTAGGAACAAAATCTCCCTCACAAGATTTGGAGGTTCCCATGGAAGTTGTGTTCTGCAAAAACAACTGGTTCTCTTCTGCAGAACTTCCAAAAGAGATGAATCAAAATCTTCCTCTCAAAATGCTGAAGTTCTCTCAGCCACACAGGTCTGATTTAGCTGCTACAAGATTTACAAAACTTAATTGGAAATAAACCACAAATTCCTGCTAATGTTAACAGGCCTGTGTAAAAGAATTAAAAGCTCGGAAATATTGAACAGATTATTATGTGTATTCCTATTTTTTTCCCCACAGATATTATTTCTTCTCCCATTCATTCAAAATTTTCTTTGAAACCCTGGTTTCTTTATCTCTGCTTATTGACTTTTGCTTGTGCTTATTGACTTTTGACTCTGCTTATGCCTTTTTCCCCTGAATTCCCTCGAACTGACTCCTTCTGTGTTGGACAGGGTGGATCACATCCAGGTGAGCAGAGCAGGCTCTGCTCCCACCCAACCCCTGACGATATTTTCTTGCTGCCCCATGCCTGATTTTGGGAAGGAATTGTTCCTGGCAGTGCCCAAGGCCAGGTTGGACGCTGGGGCTTGGAGCAGCCTGGGGCAGTGGGAGGTGTGGGCTGGAACAAAAAGATCTTTCAGTTCCCCCAACCCAAACCATTCCATGATTCCATAATTCTGTGACTTTTGCCTTTCCACAGCCCGGTCCTCCAGATCCATCTGCTTCTGGAACCTTCCAGAACGATCTCCCCTCTGCTCTCAACAACACAAAGCATTCTTGTGCCATGTTCTGGGAATTAGGAGACATTCTGTGCCCTGTCAGGGTCCTGTGTCCGTGTTTCATCCTCTCCTGCCCTCCTCTTGTGCCACAGAAATAGCTGAGAGGTTTTGGCAAGAGGACGTGGAATTTTTACAGAGTTCCAGGTGTCATTTGATGTCTCAAGGTCGGTGAAGCAAAGAGATTTTCTGTTCAATTACTGGGGCTGGACATTGCCTCAGGACAGGGATCCAAGTGAGCACTCCCTGCCTGTGTTTTTCTGCATCCAATAGTCTTTGTTTTCCAAAACTGCATTTATTCTGTGCCTTGGCCTCTCTGAGTTCATCACTACATGGTCATGCTGAGTTTCTGTGCTCGTCTGGAAGCCCCTGATCCAGTTTCTGTGAAAAGAACTCACAATTTACCCACCCGGGCCTTCTCTACTCCATTTTCCATTCCTTTGCTTTGTAACAAAATTTCCAGAAGGATCCTTCACGCTACCTTGAACCAGTTTCCTGGGAGATTGGTCCTACAAACTTTCTGACCACAGAAATCATAAAATCATAGAATTATAGAATGGCTTGGGTTGGAAGGAACCTTAAAGCCCATCCAGTGCCAGCCCTGCCATGGCAGGGACACCTCCCACTGTGCCAGGCTGCTCCAGCCCCAGTGTCCAACCTGGCCTTGGGCACTGCCAGGGATCCAGGGGCAGCCACAGCTGCTCTGGGAATTCCATCCCAACCCCTCTCCACCCTCTCATTTTTCTGTTTTGCTGCTTTTCCTTCCCCTTGAATTGTGGGCTCTGTCATTTCAGTCCTCTCCCCTCAGGTTTCCTTCTGTGTGAGCCAGTTCCTCCTCAGCCCCCGGAACTGCCTCAAGGAAATTTTCCTCCCTAACAGCCTTTTTTGATCTTAAAATACACACATTGAAATAAATAAATGAATAAAGGGTAAAACTGTGTCCCTCAAGTTTTCTGGAGAGCTGATTTGCCTCTCTCCCCCAGAAGATGTTTGGTGTGCATCTCTGCTCTTTCTTCAGGGCAGTAACTGCTGTCACCCTGTGCTTCTGTTGGAGACTGGCAGTGAGGACTTCCAGAAGCTTCATGGGTTCAAACTGAAAGAAGAGAAATTTAGGTTGGATATTGGGAAGGAATTGTTCCCTGGGAGAGTGAGGAGGGGTTGGGATGGAATTCCCAGAGCAGCTGGGGCTGCCCCTGGATCCCTGGCAGTGCCCAAGGCCAGGTTGGAGCAGCCTGGCACAGTGGAAGGTGCCCAGTGAATCTGAAAAATCCCAATCCTCCACCTGGGCCCCACCTCTGGCTCTCAGAGAACAAAACTTCCAAAGCTTCTCTGCTGAGAGTGAAGCGATTAAAAACACCCTTTGCAAACCAGCCAAGCCAGATGTGCTCACTGGAGCCATGTCTGCTGGCCAGCAGCAGGAATTTCCCCATGGAAAAGCTGCTCAGGCCTTGGCAGGGGCTGCCCAGGGAGCTTTGCAGTGCCCATCCCTGCAGGTGTCCCCTGGAGGTGGCACTCAGAGCTCTGGGCTGGGGACAAGGTGGGCACGGGGCACAGCTGGGACTGCATGGGCTGGGAGGGCTTTTCCAACCTCAGGGATTCTGGGATTTGTGAGTTCCTGAAAGCCAGCAGCACTTCAGCTGCTTTGACTGATGAGAAGCTCACTTGAGTACAAAACAAATAAATAAATGCTCTCAGGCCCCAGGGAATGGCTGTCACAGCTTGCAGGGGGAGCAGCAGCTCACAAATTCCCTGTAACTTTTGCTGTCTCCACTTTGAGCAAAGGCTCCAGTGCCTTGGAAATTACATTTCCCCTTCTCTGGCTGCTGCTTTCCCTCCTTGCTCCCCTGCAGAAGGGCTTTTTTGCTGGTTTTTAATGGGATAGCTGAACAAACACCAAGCTTGAAGCGAGGCAATGGGATGGGGGTTACTAAGCAGCCTTTGTAAAGAGTGGGCACTGCTCAAACCCCCTCCTCCTCTTAGCTCCTGCCTCACAACAGCCCCTGTTGCACGGAAATTCTGACACTAAAACTTTTGATTTCCACCCCCACATTATGTTTTTTATCACAGCATTTATTTTATGGCACCACAAAATCACGGTGATGACTCTAAAATGAAAAGACCCCAGTGTGCACTATCCAAAAAAAAAAAAAAAAATCTAACAAAAACATTAAATACATCCCAGGGAATAAAATTTATAGTGCAGGAAAGCTTTAGTGACTTCATTGCTCAGATTACCAGCTGGATATCAGTTTCATCAGCAGCAACCTCCAATTTCCTGTTGTGCTTATCACAGAATTTCTGTTTTCTTTTTTTAAATGTTTGCACAGCCCATAAGGCAACAGCTGCATTAAGAGTAAATACAGGTGGTTTTTTTTGTTGTTTTTGTTTTGTTTTTTTTTTATGATGGATTAAATGCCATGCTTGTTCTATGATATTTTAAGACATAATAATGCAAGAAAAATCAGGAACTGGATGTATATAAAACACAAATAGTGCTTGTATGTTTTCTTTTTTACCTTTGGAAAAAGGACGGTTCATGGCACTGGGTGCTTTAGGATTCCTGATTTAGGTGCTGCTTCATGCCCTGGAAATTGCAAAAAATTTATGCTATTTGGAACAAAAACTTGGAAATCTGTTCCTTCTCACTGACTAATTAGTGCCAGCAACCTCTGGAAGTTCATAATAATGTCATATATTCCTACAGAAACTTGTTTGCCTCTTCTGTCCATACCTGTATGAATCAGAAACTGTCAACCCTTTGTGCTTAAAAACTTCCCTGTTCATCTTAAAAAAATCACCCAGTTCTATCCTTGGGCAGGAACCTTCCTTTTCCCAGGCTGCTCCAAGCAAAAATGAATTTTTCATTTGAAAAAAAAAAAAACCCACTGTACAGATATGCTGAAGTGCAAAGCCAGTATTAATGGACAAAATAAATTCACCTTCATGATTATATTAAGAAGCCATAAAAATGCTGTAGATGTATAAATAGAGGAGCCTACAGCAAATTTCTCCTGTCCTCCTGCAAGCATCAGAATCTGCTGGTTGAAAAGTAAATATTAGCTGACATTCAAACTAAAACAATAATTACCTGTGCAAGTAATTGTTTCCTATTTGCAAGATCTGACTCGCTGGCTACTGAAGCAGTTAAAATACAGTTGTGATGTTATTTTTTTCTTTTTTTTTTTTTTTTTTTTTTTTTTTGCATGGAGAACAATGCAGCAGCATTTAGAAAAATTTCCCCTTTGTAGGTGAAATTTAGTTCACAAATCCACTTCACATAAAACTTCCACATTCTGCAGTTTGGGAACTCAGACTCCTCTTTTTGGCATTTAAACTCAGCCAGCCAGGATCAAGACATTTTGAGCAGAAGTCCAATCAACATATTTATTCTTCTTCTCCTGCTCTCCTTCTCCTCCTTTTTCCTTTCCTTTCCTTTCCTTTCCTTTCCTTTCCTTTCCTTTCCTTTCCTTTCCTTTCCTTTCCTTTCCTTTCCTTTCCTTTCCTTTCCTTTCCTTTCCTTTCCTTTCCTTTCCTTTCCTTTCCTTTCCTTTCCTTTCCTTTCCTTTCCTTTCCTTTCCTTTCCTTTCCTTTCCTTCCCTTCCCTTCCCTTCCCTTCCCTTCCCTTCCCTTCCCTTCCCTTCCCTTCCCTTCCCTTCCCTTCCCTTCCCTTCCCTTCCCTTCCCTTCCCTTCCCTTCCCTTCCCTTCCCTTCCCTTCCCTTCCCTTCCCTTCCCTTCCCTTCCCTTCCCTTCCCTTCCCTTCCCTTCCCTTCCCTTCCCTTCCCTTCCCTTCCCTTCCCTTCCCTTCCCTTCCCTTCCCTTCCCTTCCCTTCCCTTCCCTTCCCTTCCCTTCCCTTCCCTTCCCTTCCCTTCCCTTCCCTTCCCTTCCCTTCCCTTCCCTTCCCTTCCCTTCCCTTCCCTTCCCTTCCCTTCCCTTCCCTTCCCTTCCCTTCCCTTCCCTTCCCTTCCCTTCCCTTCCCTTCCCTTCCCTTCCCTTCCCTTCCCTTCCCTTCCCTTCCCTTCCCTTCCCTTCCCTTCCCTTCCCTTCCCTTCCCTTCCCTTCCCTTCCCTTCCCTTCCCTTCCCTTCCCTTCCCTTCCCTTCCCTTCCCTTCCCTTCCCTTCCCTTCCCTTCCCTTCCCTTTTTCCTCACTGTGACTCTATAAACATTTTATTTATCTCACTGAAATAATGTTTAATTTATGGAATTAAGCCCTCTAAATAAATTGTAAAATTGTGTGTTGTCAATATGGCTCTGAATATGTGGATATGAACAGGTAATAAATTGTTTGGAATAACAAAAGCTGACCCTGACTAGGAGTTCTTAAAAGCTTTTCCCATGAAGAAAATTGTAAAAGTCCGGGGACATCAAGCTGCTCTCAGCTTTTCTGGGTGTTTCTCTCGTTTTAGAAATTAAGAGAATAATAATAAATATCATAAAAATAACAACAACAACAATAGCAACAACAATAATAGTAATAATTCAGATGTCATGGTAACCTTACATTTCTGACCCTCTCAACAAAAATATTGCTAAAAACCACACTTTGAAATGGTTTTGCCTCTTCTCTCTGCCTGCTGAGCAAGGTCCTGAGGCTGTGTGGGTTTTCAGCCTCATTAAGAGGAAGATTAACAC
The DNA here is from genome assembly GCF_024509145.1 of Vidua macroura. Lineage (NCBI taxonomy): Eukaryota > Metazoa > Chordata > Aves > Passeriformes > Viduidae > Vidua > Vidua macroura. The sequence goes on along the minus strand of NC_071572.1, from coordinate 2,264,179 downwards.
TAAGGAGTAAAAAACTTGCAATCCCAGCTGGGGCCTCACTTCTTTTTTCTTCTGCTTCACTCTTTTGCTAAGTGGTACCTGTTTAACTCCAGATAATCTGTTTATCTGAAACTTTTGGTGAGTTTGGAATATCCAGTGTTAACGCTCAGCCATGGGGGAGGAAAAGCAGAACCCACAACGATTCCAGGGCCGTGGAACTCATGTTCAGTGCAGGGCACGGTGGGAGAATCTTCTTTTCAAGCAGTGCTGTAACACCCTCAGAAATTTACCCTCTACCTGTGAGGCAAAGAAGAATAAAATTATTTTCCCCTCTGGTGTTTCAGTGCCCAGGTTTTCCTGTGCCTTTTCCAGCTCTGAGTGGAGCAGGAGATGCCAAAGTGACCAGGAAATACCAAATGCCTCTCAAGAACTTTCCTGCCTGTTCAAACAACTTGAAACTAGATCAAGGCATCAAAATTCTGCTTGTGGTACCCCACCAGTCCCCACATTTATTCAGCAGCACTTGGATAATTCAGATTCTGCCCCAGAACCCCAGGATTAAGGCTGGAAAAGACCTCCAAAGATCTCAGAGTTCAGCTGTGCCCGATGCCCACCTTGTCCCCAAGCTCTGAGTGCCACCTCCAGGAATTCCTTGGGCACCTCCAGGGATGGGCACTCCAAACCCCCCTGGGCAGCTCTTTCCAACCTGCTTAGGAAATGCAGGAAATGTGGAATACACAGGAGATCTTGCCAGGGAGGCTCAGGTTGGACACCAGCAGGAATTTCCCCATGGAAAGGGTTGTGAAATATTGGAAGGAGCTGCCCACGGAGGTTTGGAGTGCCCATCCCTGGAGATGTCCTGGAGGTGACACCGTTCCATGAGGAAATTTTTCCTGGTGTCCAACCTGAGCCTCCTGTGGCACATCTGGAGGATTTTCCCTCTCCTTTTGAAGAGGATCCATGCCTTGCCTTGGTTCCTCTCCTCCTCCAGTCCCAGGCTCTTGGTAGGAACCTAACACCACCCTCAAATTACCTGGAAAAAAAACCCCAATTCCCATGATTTCGTGCTCAGACACCCACGTGCTCCCATGAGGAAACTGCTCCTGGAATTTCCTGAGTGTCCCCTGGCACATCTGGAGGATTTTCCCTCTCCTTTTGAAGAGGATCCATGGTTCCTCTCCTCCTCCAGTCCCAGGCTCTTGGTGGGAACCCAATAACAACCACAGATTACCTGGAAAAAAAAATGAATTCCCATGATTTCATGCTCAGGCACCCACGTGCTCCCACAAGGAAATTGCTCCTGGAATTTCCTGAGTGTCCTCTGGCACATCTGAAGGATTTTCCCTCTCCTTTTGAAGAGTATCCATGGTTCCTCTCCTCCTCCAGTCCCTTTCTTGGTAGGAACCTAACACCACCCTCAAATTACCTGGGGGAAAAACCCCAATTCCCATGATTTCGTGCTCAGACACCCACGTGCTCCCATGAGGAAATTCCTCCTCGTGTCCAACCTGAGCCTCCCCTGGCACATCTGAAGGATTTTCCCTCTCCTTTTGAAGAGGATCCATGGTTCCTCTCCTCCTCCAGTCCCAGGCTCTTGGTGGGAACCCAATAACAACCACAGATTACCTGGAAAAAAACCGAATTCCCATGATTTCGTGCTCAGACACCCACGTGCTCCCGAGGATCTCCTCCTCAGCCCAGCCTCTGGTGCTCCTGGGCTGTATTTTATTTCAACAGGTGCCTCTGGAGCAGCGCAGCAATTCAGGCAGCACTCACCTCCCATCAGGGCACACGTCTGCAGCCCTGCAGCTGCTTATGCCAAGCCACATTTGTCCTGCTCGCCACACATCCTGATGTATTCGTGCTGCTCGCTGCGGATCCAGCTCGTGTTTCTGGGAGGACTTACTGCAGCAGCGCAGGAATTTCGGACAAAGGCTTCTTTAAAAGCAGCCCCATCCATCCATTGTGTCCTGGATTTCACTCACACGTCCCGAAATGAGGCTGGGGTGGTGGGGGGAAACGCTCCTGCGTTTGGGAATTCCCCTGGGAGAGGGGGGGTAAAAAAAAAAACCAACTCTGAGTTTCAAGTGTCAGCCCTCCAAAGGAATCCCATGGGATTGCCACTGATCTCCAGCCCCTCTCCGCTTTAAATCTCTGCGTTCAAAGTGGGAATATTTCTACGCTGAGGCGTAACGCGCACACAGGGCAGGGAGTGCTGCTCCTGCACGGAAAAATTGGCCGTGGTTCAGGGAGTGCTCCACGCTTTGGAGACTGTCATGACAGGCAGGGATTAGATTTTACATGAGTGGTGATGAGGATTCCTCTGCTGACATGTGGGGGCCGTGTGTTTTCTTGCCAAGAGGGCTGAGCCACGTAATCCATCTTTCTCCCCGAGCAAGAAAGGCCACAGAGACTCCCTGTTTTTCCACAGGAGCACAAATGGAGCACAGATAGCTCCTGAATCCAGCCAATTGTTAATTCTGCCTTTCTCCCTCTCCATTATTTGGAATTTCTTACCTTGGGCAGATGTATAAACGGACTGGGTTGAGATATTTTAAATATATTTAATTTATCAATATAAATAATATAGCAATAGTTTTATTAATATTTATATTAATATATAATATATTGTAATGTAATAATGTAACGTAAATAATATCTATTTAATATCTTTATATGATATACATAATATATCATATATAATATATATTATATATTATATAATATATAATATATAATATATAATATATAATATATAATATATAATATATAATATATAATATATAATATATAATATATAATATATAATATATAATTTCTATTTATATTTATATTTTTATATAAAAATATATTATATTTTTACATAAAAATATTGTGGGGGTGGGGTTTGAATAGAAGTGTGTGATAGCACAGGGTGGGAAACTCAGGGTTGAAGGGTTTGGAATGCAGCAATGGATAGAAAGCAAGGTGGAGGTTTTAGGGTGGAGGCTGCTCCTTCTCCTTCACCTCCTTCTCCATGGCTTTGGGTGGTTTTGTGCAATTGGATCAAAAAGTCCCCATGGCGGGCATGGGTGGTTGGGTATTGAGTTAAAAGTGAAAATAATTGAGGTGTCATTTCTTAATTGGACAGATTATCCTTAAGAGGCCTTGCAGAGAGAGATGGGCTCCATTTTTAGTTTGTTGGAGTGAAGTGCTGCAGAACTCAGGGTTTGTGAGAGACTATTTAATATATTTATATTAAATTATTTATATTAAACACATTTAATTTCAAAAGCCCTCATCGCTTCTTATTTACTCTGGGTTATAAACAGAGTATGTTTCCTTAGTGTTTCTATAATAAACCCAAAATAAGTTTTTAAAAAAAAAATAATTCCTACTTTTCATAGCTTAGTTTCCTACTTTTTTTGGGGGGCAGAGCATCCAGGGAAGTCTGGGAGGAGCTGCAGCACCACATTCCCCACCAAGAATTGGTTATCAGCAGTATGGTTATTGATTAGCAGCAATATTGGCTATCAGCACCTGGCTATCAGGTTGTAAGCACAGGTTTATGGCGAGGATGCTCCTTTATGAAGCAGTAAAAACACAGAAGTGAAAATTCTCTCTTCTCTGTTATATCTGGTGTCTCACATTGCCGTGGATATTTTGAAAGGATTTATTTCAAGGAAGTTGCTGGCAGCATTTTGTTATTGTACAGTGCAGCCTGAGTGGATTCGACATCTTTTTATTTTCAATCAGTGCCAATTTTTTTTAACTGATCAGCCCTTATTATTTTAGCTAATTACACATGAAGCTGGCAGGCAGCTAAAAACCCCTGGTAAGTGTGTTTCCACTTCTGTCAGAGTCACAAGGTGGAATATTTCGGAATATTTTGGAATCTTCCCCCAAGACATGAAAGCCATGATGGCATTTTCAGTCTGGGCAGCACATAATTATGCTCATTTGCAATTTCTTTGCTCCCCTCTCCTTTTTCCCTCTCAAATAAAATGAAAACAAACCTAGAAATTCATGCCAAGCAATAAAACCTCGAGATTAGCAGGCTTTAAAAATGGTACCTGCCATTTCAGCACAGCAATTTTTGGTTTTTTTGGGTTTGAGTAAGATCACAAGTGATAAAACGAGTACGATAAACGGAATATTTTCATGGTATTTCCAGTAAATCTCACGGAGCAAAAAGATTCCCAGCATACTGTAGTGGTTGGAGGTCTAAATAAACAGAATTCATTTATTAAAATTCACTCTTACCTCGGGCTGAGCATGGCCCAGTGCTTGTGCTGCAAATGCAGGAGTAGCTTTGAAACAACCTCATCATCTTCAGTTTTGGGTTTGCTGTTCAAATGAAACCAAAACGCAAGCCCCAGAAACTCAGCTCTTTTCTGGTTTTGTGGCAGTTTCCACGCTGGGTAATGATTTCATTCAGGTTTCCTTAAACCTTTGACTGTGCTGGCCTAAAATTTGCTAAACTGAGCTCAAGCGTGGGGAGCAGCAGCAGCAAGCAGGGTCAGGAAGCAGCCTCGTGGTGTGAGGCACTAAAAATGAAATAATTCCTATTTGAGAGATTTAAAAATATAATATTTATTTTAATATTAATACTAATATTAATATAATTACAAATATGGCTATGAATATAAATATTGATGTCAATATTACTATTATATATAATATATTTATATAATATAAAATATACTGTATAGTATATACTATATACTATATACTATATAATATAGAATACATAATATAATATATAATATATATTATAATAGATATTATAAAATAGACTATATATTATAAGATATATTATATATAATAAGATATATTATATATTATATATTATATATTATATATTATATATTATATATTATATATTATATATTATATATTATATATTATATTAGATATTAAATAATAGATAATATACAACATTATATATTATATATTTAATATTTAAGGTTTAATATTTAATATTTATACATAATATAGGATATACATAATATAGGACATACAATATAAAATACAATCTATTCTATATTCTATATTATATTATATGCAAAATAGAATTTTGGTATATTATAAACATATGATTTGATATTCATATATTTCAAGATCCATCTATTATTCTAAAATAACAGGAAATAAAATGACAGAATAAACTTCTGTCATTACAGAGGACAGAGAGTTGTAACAGGAGGGGGAGTGAATTCTGCTTGGGAAATGCAGAAAATGTGGAATACACAGGAGAACTTGCCAGGCTCAGGTTGGACACCAGCAGGAATTTCCTCGTGGAAAGGGTTGTGAAATGTTGGAAGGAGCTGCCCAGGGAGGTTTGGAGTGCCCATCCCTGGAGGAGCCCAAGGAATTCCTGGAGGTGGCACTCAGAGCTCTGGGCTGGGGACAAGGTTGGGGTCACAGCGTGGCCTCGATGACCTTGGAGCTCTTTTCCAACTGCAATAACTCTGGGATTTTGTGATATTTCCCAAGACAGCAAGGCCATGCTTTGGGATCACGCATGGAATGCTTTCCTCCAGCTCTGGCCACCAGATTTCTGAAGGAGTCAGACTCATTTCAAGTGAAAGGATCAAAAAGGGAAGATTTGTACCCACGAGGACACTGAGAACGGGGGATTTGGGGCATTACAGGATCCCCAGCAGCTGCTGAGCAGGCAGGGCAGCCACAGCCACCAATTCCCATCATGGGAACAGGAATCTTCCAGATTCTCCACAGGGAAAGGGGAATTTCTCCATCATGCAGCAAACTCTGGTTAATTGTTGGATGCTGAGAATTTGAGACTTTCTGTGCTGCCAGGCCCTGACCCCCAGGAGAACACTGCACTGACCTGAGGCCCTGGAGAAGCTTCCAAAATTCAATAATAAAACTGAGATTATAGGTGTGGAGTTAGAATAGAAGTGTGTGATAGCACAGGGTGGGAAACTCAGAGTTGAAGGGTTTGGAATGCAGGAATGGATAGAAAGCAAGGTGGAGGTTTTAGGGTGGAGGCTGCTCCTTCTTCTTCACCTCCTTCTCCTTCTCCTTCTCCTTCTCCTTCTCCTTCTCCTTCTCCTTCTCCTTCTCCTTCTCCTTCTCCTTCTCCTTCTCCTTCTCCTTCTCCTTCTCCTTCTCCTTCTCCTTCTCCTCCTCCTTCTCCTTCTTCTTTACTTTCTTCATCTTATTCTTCTCCTTCTTCTTCTTCTCCTTCTCCCCCTTTGCCTTCTCCTCCTTCACCTCCTTCTCCATGGCTTTGGGTGGTTTTGTGGGATTGGATCAAAAAGTCCCCATGGCGGGCACGGGTGGTTGGGTATTGGGTTAAAAGTGAAAATAATTGAGGTGTCATTTCTTAATTGGATAATTTATCCTTAAAAGGCCTTGCAGAGAGAGAGATGGGCTCCATTTTTAGTTTGCTGGAGTGAAGTGCTGCAGAGCTCAGGGTTTGTGAGACTGTGACAGAGATGAGAACTGATAAACACCTGAGTCCCAACAAGAAATACCCTCTCACACATTTAATCCTGACCCTGGCAGAAAAAAGAAGATCGAACTCAACAGTTAATCACTGTGGGAAATGGCTCCAGGCAGGGTTTTTTGGAGGATCCCTCTCTGCTCAGAGGGCTGATCTGGAACAGCTCTGCTGTGTCTTGCTGTGATGCCCTCAGCAGCATTTTGTTGGACACTCGGGCAGAAGAAAGGAGGGAAAGTTGCCTTGAGGAGCTTCAGATTTCCCCTGATGTGTTTGGGAGCTGAGCTTTGCCTTTCAGCAAGCTGGAGGCTGATAAATCTCTGCCTGTTGCAGCAGCTGTTGCAAGAGGAGAAAAGATTCTTTTCAAGGGATATTTAGGATATTAATAAAAATAGGGGAAATAACTTTATAGGGATATAAAGTAGGGATATTTCCCTATTTTACAGGAAAAAGGGGACTTTGGGAGGTGAAGTGACAGAGATGAGAACCCTAAAAAACTGCTGTCATTGTCTCAGGGCATGAGACACTCTAAAGATGTATCTTGCAATCCAAAATCAAAGTTTATCCAGCCCAGGGCCAGGAGCTGGGCTTTGGTGATGCTTCCAGCTCAGGATATCCCATGATTTTGTGGGATGAGCAGCACCAGACCTCGCTGGCCACAGCAGAAATGATTAGCAGGAGATCGTTAATAGAAGATGACTGCTAGAAATTGGTCACTTTTTCTTGAGGGGAACCAACAAAGGACATAAAAAAATCTTAGAAAAAACCCAAATGTTTCTCTTTCCGCCCACTTAACAACTGGGAAACTGAGGCACAGAAGGATCAGTTTGATCCACATCCCCTGCAGAACCTGCTGCAAGCCCTGATAACCCTGCCTGCTATCCAAAATCTGAGTCCAGTTCCTTTGATATAATCCCATTTTCCTGCTCCACTGGAGCTGCTGGTGGAATTCTGAGGCACCACTGCCAAAGCAGCTGCCTCTATTTGGTTTTTTTTAATTTATTCATTCATATTTCACTCCTAATTTTCAGTAGGAACCACAGTGTTAGAATTTTAAATATTAGAATTTTTAATTTTTTTTATACGAATGAAATTTAATTCTTAAAAAAACCCACTATACTCAACTGAAAATGATAAAAAAACCTTCTAAAATTCATTAATAACATTAAGATTACAAATATATAGTTAATTAAAAATATATAATATTAAAAATAAAAAAATTAAAATGTAATATTTCAAAAGATAACAACATATAAAAATATAATATATAATATATAATATATAATATATATAATATAATATATAATATATAATATATAATATATAATATATAATATATAATATATAATATATAATATATAATATATAATATATAATATATAATATATAATATATAAAATAAAATAAAAATTTTAAGGTAGTAACTTTTTCTTTAAGTTCTTTTTATAAGTTTAAGTAATATTTTATAATTAAATTAAAAAGTCCACATTGCAGTCTTTAAACAATTAATTATTTGATTAAAATATAAATTATTTATTAATTAAATAAAATAATAATAAATTAAATATGATTTCTTAATAAAATAATTTAACCTAAAAAACCTTTATATTAAAAAAACAGCTAACTGTTTTATAACTTATTAATAAAATGCTACAAAACTCACAACTTCTAACAGAAATAAAAAAAATAATAAACACCTAAATCAAAACACAAAAACTTCAATCGAAAACTTCAATCCCAACCTTAACAAAAAATTTAAAAAAAAACCCCACAGCTCCTCCAGCTTCTTTTTGACACTGCAATAAGAAACCACATTTTGCTCATCACTTTCTCCCAGTGGGAATATCTGGTGCAGTGCTTGGGTCAGCCACGTGCTGCTGGGAATATTCTGCTGGAGAGGCAGCGCTCAGAGCCTGAGCCTCCCCTCTCATCTCTGCCAGGCTGGGCAGACAGAGCAGCTGATGGGGGAAAAAAAAAAAAAAAAAAGAAAATCTTGATTTTGATTTCATCCCCTCTGCCTCCAGATCCCACAGCAGCAGGAGAGGAGAGAGAGATCCAGGACGGCTGTTGTGCTAAAAATGAGAAAAGGGAGCTTTTTTTCACCTCCAAATATTTGGTGGTTTTGCCTACCAAATGTGAGAGAAATGCCAGGATGTACTGGTGTGGAAACCCAGGGCACCGGGAATATTCCTCTGTCTGCTCTGGGGTGTCCTGACCCCCAGGGGAGCACTGACCCTGACCCTCAGCCATGGAGAAAACTTCCAAAGCCTCAAGGTAAACCAGAAACCACAAAAGTGTGAAATGGATTGTGGGGATTGTAGAGAGCAGTGTAGTGTGCCACAGGGGTGAGAAATTTAGGGTTTAGGATTTTTAGTGTGTTCTAGATGGGTTCAAGATGGAAGATATGGGATATTCTTCTTCCTTCTTCTTCTTCTTGGGTTTGGGTGGTATCTTGTAATTGGGCAGAAAAATCCGCATTGCGGGTCTGTAGGGGTCAGTCATTGGGTTAGAAAGGGAAATCATTTAGGTGTCACTTCTTAATTGGGCAGCTCAGTTTTTGATGAGACTCCAAAGGCCTTGCAGCACGAGGTCGTTGCCATTTTTGTGCTGCTTTTCCTGCACGCAGAGTCTGGTGCAGACAGCGCTGAAGTTTTGATAAGATAACAACAAACAGAAGCTGGAGACCGAAAAAGTCCAACGCGTCTCTGGTTCCTGACACAGAACTGCTCCAGGAGGGTCTCCCCTGCCAGGGCAGCCCCCGGGGAGTTGCCCAAATTGGGGCCCACAGACTCACAACTGGGAGCAAGGCAAGGCAAGGTAAAGGGGATGAGGATCCCGTGGAGTTCAACGAGTCTTTTGTGATTCCCAATGCACTATGAAAAAAATGCCTTCAAATTACCCAAGAAGTATGTTAATAGCTGACTAATGCACGAGCTGGCAGGAATCATTGCTGCCTGAGCACGGCTCATTAATCTTACCATTCATTAAAAAAAAAAAAAAAAAAAAAAAAAAAATCCAAACTTTTTAATAAACAATTTTTTTTTCCGAAGCAACCAACAGCGGGGTGTGCTTTTTGCCAGGCAAGCGAGCTGCCCATGAAAATAAATCACTTATTTACATTTTTGCTTTGCATGTCGAGCTGTCTTTATTCCATCACCAGCTTTGGAAATGCACCGAGGACTTTCCACCTCTGTAAACTCTCAGGGATAATTTTTTACTCTTTCTTTCCACCTTCCTGAGCTGAAAACATCTTGCTGTTAAAACCCAGAGTGAGGAGGGCAGAGTGGCTCTGGTGAAGAGCTGGGGGAAGAAGTAGAGAAGAGAGGGAAGAGCTTTTTGGTGACAGCTGGACAAGACCCTGAGCACTGGCCCAAGTTCAGACCCACCTGAGGTGGTGTTTCCACAGCAGAAAGTTTCTCTGCCTCCCAGGAAATACTGATTTTTGGGAAACAGAATCCTGGCATGAGTTTTCCTGCTGGAGTAATTCCCTTTGGCCTTTTGCTCGTGGCTGTAGTCTGAGAAATTTTAATGGAAGAGACAACTCTGCCCAGCTTTATTTTTTGGGATCCTTTAATTGGTGAATCCCATCCATTTTTGGGATCCTTTATTCAGTGCAGTGGTGAAAATGAGAGACAAATTCCTTTATCACTTGAGAGATAAATTCCATTATCACTTGAGAGATAAATTCCATTATCACTTGCAGCTCCAGCAACAGGCCTGGCTTTGGTGCTGTTTTGTCAGTAAACACTGGGGCAGAACAACTCAACATCAGATGTGAAATCCTGATTGCACAGAAAAACCCATGGCAAACCCTCTGCTCAGTGCTCTCACTGGCATTTCACATCCCCACACATCCCAGTGCACACACAGGCTAACTTTTCTCAGTAAACGCTCTTCCAGCTTTCTACAATATTTTTATTTGCCTTTCAAAACAAGCCAGGCCTCACGATTTATTAATGCAGCAATTAGTATGCTGATCATGCCCAGCATGCTTAAATCTTTATTGGCTGCACGCAGCAGAGAAAGTTTTGGTTTTATTAAAGCTGAGCCTCCTCCGTGCTGCTGTTTAGTGTGTGTTACAAAGCTGAGATCAGCCCTGAGTGTAATGTAACCCACATGTTGGGCTGCTTGCTCCAGTGACTTACAGAAATATTTCAGGTAGCGAGTATTTTCTTAGTGCTCTGTTATAAAAATATGGCAGGCACACAATGTTTGCATTATGTGCTGCTTTTTCTGGGACAGAAATTCCGCCCCCCCAAGCCCCCTGTGAGCTGTCAGGAGCACCAAATAATGCCTCAAAGTGCTGGGAATCCTCGTGTTCCAGTGGGTTTGGGGTGAGAAAGACAATGGGTTAAATTAACTTCAATCGCCTTCAGCGTAAATAAATAAATAAATTCCTCACACACACTGCATCCATAAAGCAAAACCTGCACTGGGGTTGTAGGTTTTCCTCTCCTGAAGGAAGGGGCAAGCTCAGCTGGGGTTTTATTTTTCCCCAGCAAGTGCCTGGGGCTGTAGGGATTCTGGCAGGCATATTGATCTTTGTGGGATGTCTTTCCTTCACAGCCCGGAGACAAAAATGTCAGTGGGGTGGAGAAGCCTCCTAAAAATCCTTGGTGTGAGCCCCTCAAGGCCAACACCATGCTGCCCACAGCACCCAGCTGGTGTTTGCACCAGCCATGGCAAAGAGAAAAGCCAGGGAGATGGGGTTGTGCAAAAATAATGGTGGCAGGTGATGCAGAGGTGGTTCAAAATGTAAATTCCCAAACGCCACTCAAAGAGGAGGCCACTTGATGGGCTGGTTTCAGGTTCAACCTGCAGCAATTTCTACAATTAATCTGATTTCTAGAGCTGCTCTAAAGGCACTTCTAACAACATGGTTTGCACCTTGGAACATTCAGTTTTAGTTCCAGCTTTCAGATTTTGGATCCAGGTGACATCTCCACCATGGATTCCCATTTCACCCCAGGTTATCACCTCCTGTAAAAGGGGCAAAGGAAATGCCTGGCACAAAAACCTGGCACAACACCTTCAATTTTTGGAGCAGGAATTGTCCAAATCTCGCTGTCCCACCCCCTTGGAGCGCAGGATTTGGGATGGAGGGCAGAACTCTGCATTTGCAAAGCAGAAACAGCAGCGACAGCACCCCAAATTCCACCAGCAAAAGGATCCTAAAGCCCAACAGAGAAACCCCACATCCCCACCAGTCACTCGAGCCAAAATTCCATGTTTAAGGATATTATATTTATTCTGTTATCCCAAAAATAACCTGGCAAAGATGTTCTTGGAGGAGGGAAATAAAAGACAACCCTTGAAGCCAACCAGCAAATTTCTGCTCCATCAGCTGAACCCATTTGAAAGTCAACACACTCGGGCTTTGTTGGAGCTAATTCCAGCACTTAGGATTTAAAGTGTGAATCCCCCTCCCTCACCCATAAACACACACATTTAAATGTGCTCGTTTGAGTGTTTCAAGTCATCTCAAATTCCATGGCATCCACAGGAAAAAAAAAAAAAAAAAAAAAAAAAAAAGCCAGTCTAAAGTCAACAAAGCCCACAATGATGTTGTAAAAAGAGGTGCTACTGGGAATTCATTTCTGTTTTCTGTGTTATATGCAGCAGTGTTTGCACAGTTTCCAGCCCTGAAGACACAGTCTTAAAGTGGAATTGGGTTCATCTTCTTTCTTAATTATCAGAAGCAGAAATGCAGTTTTTCAGAGTTAGAGGAGCTCAAATCAGGCTGCAGGGATCACAAAAAAAAAGGCTCTAGAAGAGGTAAATTTGATGCAAAACAAGTGTTTTGGGGATTTAAGCACACTGAAATCCAGAGAGTGGCTGCAGACAACACAAACCTGGAGCTGCTAAAACCAGGGCTGATTTGGCTGCCAAGTGGAGCAGGATTTTACCTGGATGCTGCATCTGCTCCTGCCTCAACATCTTCCCTCCAACCCACCAGATTTATTTTGGTCTCTATTTCATATCTGAGCTGAATCTTGGCCAGTTACCCACCTTTTTTTTCTCCTAGAAAGCACATGAATAACCTTTGCTACTAAGGAATAAATAATTCATGGGTCAGGGCTACTTTCCCACCCTTTTCCCCACCTTCCCACGGAGCAACAGGGCTCTGAATGGCTCCAAAACTTCCCAAAAGCTGCAGAGGGTGACTCGAGATAAACCTGAGCTCCTCCAAAAACATATCCCAGTGCCTGAAAGCTCTGCCTGGCTGCTCCAGGTCTCCAGGGTGGCTGCACAGGGAATAAATGCCTCAAATCCTGCAGGGAGGATCCCTGGAGCTGGGGGCAGCAGCCAGGGGAGCCGGGGATGTGTTGGAATCTGAAATGCTGGGAACTCTCAGAACTTTGGGCCTGGAAGCCAAAGCTGAGAATAAAACCCAGGATTTGAGCTGAGACCTTGGAAAAGGCTCCCAAACTGAGGTGCTGGAAGGGAGAAGGTGGATTTGGAGTTTAAAGCAGAGACACGTTAAGCTAAGGACAGGAAAGTTTAGAGTTTTAAAGATGTGTCGCTATCAGACACGAAATGAGTACACAGAAGGTTGGTGAGTTCAAGAGAGAAAAAAGAGCCAATTTTATTTCTGACCTTGCAATATACAGAATTCCAAAAGTGACAGTGGATTGGAGGGTGGAATTGCCACCTCTCCAACCACACTGGTCAAACCAACATTGATCAATTCTCTCCACCCACAAAGAAGAATGCAAAACAATCATTATTTACATGAACATGCATGAGAACTCCAGTGGAAATATGTAAACATTATCAGAAGGCATAGAAAATTTTAAAAGGACCTTTAAAACTTTCAAAAGAACTATAAATGAAAACTTAACAATTTAAAAATCAGGGCAGACATAAAAAGATATAGAAAAGACATAGAAAAAATATAAAGATATAGAAAAAATAAAAGTATTAAAAATATAAGATATGACACTGGGTGCCAGGGTTGAGTTGAGGTGTTGGGGCTGGGTTGGACTTGATGGTCTTGAAGGTCTCTTCAAACCCAGTGATTCTGTGAATTCTGTGAAAAGCAGTTCCAGAGGTAAACAAGGAGTTCAGAATGCAGCACTGTGTGCCAGAACATGATTAACTAAGAAAGCTCACACTGTAGCATAAGTCCATAAGACAAAGTATTTAAGCATTGAATCAAAAGCATAAATCTCCTTGTTGGCAGTATTTTATTGGTCAATAAAGCCTTAAAAGGTCTTGTAACTGAGGGTCTTGGGACCTTCTGAACCATGCTGTAACAATGTGAGCTTAACTCACCCTTCCTACTTATGTAGAAAATAAGAATATGAACCACACCATCAAAAAAAAAAAAAAAAAAAAACAAACCAAAAAAACAATCAGAAGACCCATCTCTAACTCATCCAAAACTCCTTCAAAACCCCCCCTGAGGAATGCTCCTGCCTGAAGGGCTGAGCTGAAGGAAGGAGTCCAGCAGGGGTGGGGAGGATGTGGCTGAGTTCAAAAGATGAATCTTCACAATTGTGGAGCTGTTACTTCAAGGATTTGCTGTGGAGGACCAGCTCTGGTGTGAGGAGGGCACCTGTCAGGGTCAGGAGCTCCCCAAAAAACAGAGATAATGGGGGAATCCCTGGGGAAGAAAGAAATAGGAAAAAAGGAAGAAAAGGAACTCAGAATTCCCTATGGGCTGGTGAAACAGTTGCACCACTAAATGGATTCTTTACTTCTTTTTTGCCAAGGTTGGATTAAATGTGTGAGAGGGTATTTCTTGTTGGGACTCAGGTGTTTATCAGTTCTTGTCTCTGTCACAGTCTCACAAACCCTGAGTTCTGCAGCACTTCACTCCAACAAACTAAAAATGGAGCCCACCTCTCTCTCTGCAAGGCCTTTTAAGGATAATCTGTGCAATTAAGAAATGACACCTCAATTATTTTCACTTTTAACCCAATACCCAACCACCCGTGCCCACCATGGGGACTTTTTGATCCAATTGCACAAAACCACCCAAAGCCATGGAGAAGGAGGTGAAGAAGAAGGAGCAGCCTCCACCCTAAAACCTCCACCTTGCTTTCTATCTATTGCTGCATTCCAAACCCTTCAACTCTGAGTTTCCCACCCTGTGCTATCACACACTTCTATTCTAACTCCACACCTATAATCTCAGTTTTATTATTGAATTTTGGAAGCTTCTCCAGGGCCTCAGGTCAATGCAGTGTTCTCCTGGGGGTCAGTGCCTGCAAGGACAGAAAATCCCAAATTCTCAGCAGGCAGGGCTCCAACAGAAAAGGACACTGCCCCTGCTGCTGGCCCTATAATGCAGGTGATGGGATTCTTTCTGGTTTCTGATTTCTGGTTCCTTTCTGATTTCTTTTCTGATTCTCTGGGGACTCTGACAAGCGCTGGCACTGATCTGTGTGGAAAACAACCCCCTTGACTTCATCCCCCCATTACCAACACTCCCCCTCTACCTGTTCTCTCCTTCCCTCCTCCCCTTAAATTCCAGGGAGCCCAGCCCCGCCTGTGCCCACACTTGTATCCTTTTTTCCAGGCTAAAATCCCAGAGTTTTCCAGCTCTCCCTGGCATTTCCAGCACTGGCACTGGCAGGGAAAATACTGGGATGGTTAATGATCATTCCCTTGGGTGTTTTATTAGATCCTTTTGAGTTTAACACTGAGATACTTCCAATCCAAACACTCTGCTGCTCTTACTAGCTTGTGCTTCAAACAAGTTTACACTAAAAAAAAAAAAAAAATACTAAAAAGAAGCATGGAATTGTTGCCACAAACCCATCTGTTCAAACACCAGCAAAAGAGGGGAAATCCTGCATTTCAAACAAAACTTTCTCCAGCCTGGCATTACCTGACAGTCAGGCTTGCCTGCTGCAGCAGGTAGAGCTATTGTTGGAGAGTTTTCTTTAAATAAATACAGATTTCTTGGCACTTTGTGTGAATGAACTGAGTCATATTGAGAGGCTTATCCAGGTTATGCCTGAGCTCTTTCAGGACTCAGGTAAAGGCCAAAAGAGAAGCAGAATTATGCCACACTCTTATTTTGTTCAATGTGGCTTTTGTCTTGGAAAAACAATTCTCCACCCTCCTCAGCGAGCACTGAGATTTTAAAATGTTTTCTTTGCATCTCTCATCAAACTTTCATCATATATTTGTCCAAAAGCTGAGCTGACAGAGAGCTCCTTCAAAGAGATGCTGCTAAGAGTTGAAGGTTGGCTGAAGTTCACATTAAAACCAGAGATTTTTGTTTCATTTGCAGAATCTTGCTCTCCTTTTTTATCATCAGTGCTGGAGAAGAAAACAGGAGGTGAAAATGTGTTGGCAGCTGCTGGGAACCCAAAATTGTTGCCTGCTCCTGCAGGAGGGGGCAATTTAAGTCCTGCTTAATAACAAGGAGGCAAATTCCTTGTTGGCACCTCCCCACCCCAAAACACTGGCCATATTATAACCATAACCCTCTTTGATATCTTTTAAAGAAAATTAAAGTGTTTTAATCTAATTTTCTTTCTCCTCCTGAGGAGAACTAGGATTTGAAATCACAAAAATACTTCAATGCTCTCCAAGCATTAAATAGCCCAGGGTTTTATTCCAGACTCAAGCACGAGTTAATGGATGAGTTTAAGCACATTGCTCAGCTGGGGCCTAAACCATCATATTCTCATTTTATTTTTAGGAAATTTCTTTAAATAGCTATGCAAATAACTTGGTGAAATTGGAATTCACTGGGAATAAAAAAAAATTACTGGAAATAATTTCTTAATTAAAATCTGAAACCATAATTTTTCCTTAGCAGATGATGTGCAGGATTTTTCCAGTGGGAACCTGGCGTGGTTTGCAGGTACAGAGAAGAAAAGAGGGAGAAGGTGGGATGTTACCCAGGAACTGTAAGGAAAAAAAGACAGAGGCAAAGGAAATCAGCATGTTTTAATCAACCAATATTACTAAAGATATCTCCAGGTTTTAATCAACTTTTGCTGGGGAGACAGAATAGAGAAAGAATTACTTAAACTGTCTGTGGAAATTAGAGTTTCAAAATGGTGAAGTGAATGTGAAGTTAAATTTGATTGCAAGACTACAAGAGAGAGATGAGAGGTGTGAGGAGGTGCTGGATGCTCAAAAGGAGACTCAGAGCAAAGAATTCCCATCTGTGCTCCAGGGAAAAGCCCAGCTCCAAACCCCAGTGTCCAACCTGGCCTTGGGCACTGCCAGGGATCCAGGGGCAGCCCCAGCTGCTCTGGGAATTCTTCTCCATCCACCCAGAGAACAATTCCTGCCCAATCTCCCATCTAACCCTACTTTCTTGTCACTTTGAAGCCATTCCCTGGCTCCTGTCCCTGCATCCCCTGGAAATTTTCTCTCTCCAGCTTTCCTGGGGCTCCTCCAGGCCCTGCAAGGCCACCCTGAGCTCAGCCCAAAGCTTCTCCTGTGCAGGTGAACAATGCCAGCTGTGCCAGCCTTTCCTCCCAGCAGAGCTGCTCCAGCCCTCTGCTCATCCTGGAGCCTCCTCTGGGCTCTCTGCAGCAGCTCCAGCTCCTCCCTGGGCTGGGGCAGGGCTGGGGCAGCTCTGCAGGTGGAATCACAGGATGAGGAATCAGGGAATGGTTTGGGTTGGAGGGAAAAATGAATAAAATCCATGTGGATTTTAGTAATTCCTAGGAACTTCCAATTTACTCATAGAATTATGGAATACCCTGAGTTAGGAGGGATCCAAAAGGATGATCCAATTCCAGGTTCTGCTCAGACACCCACCAACCCCACCCTGGCATCCCTGGCAGCGCTGTCCAAAGGCTCCTGGAGCTCTGGCAGCCTCGGGGCCGTGCCCATTCCCTGGGGAGCCTGGGCAGTGCCAGCACCCTCTGGGGAAGAGCCTTTCCCTAAAATCCAACCTAAATCCCTCCTGGGACAGCTCCAACCATTCCCTCAGGCCCTGTCCCTGTCACAAGGAGCAGACTCTTCTTTCTTCTGGTGGGAGAGCAGGAATTTTGTGAGGACAAGGATCAAAGTGTCTGTGAGAGGGCAGCAAACCCCAGGAAGAAGCACTTTCCTCCTTCCCTGAGTGTGCAGATATTGCTCCTTCATTTTTCCAGGATGCGTCCTGGTGCCCAAGTGAGGCTAAAGAAGGAACTGGCCACTCCACGTGGTCCAGGAAAAGCACAAAGCAGAATTTTTCCAGCAGAAAATACCAACAGGATCAGCACAACTCCCCACAGCCTCCGGAGAAGCCGTGGATATTTTGATTTTCCAAGGGAGTTTGACCAAGGAGCAAAGAAGGGTTGTGGAAGGGCCTCCTGGCAGAGCACACCCTGGAAGGGATCTCTCGTCGGGGCATTACTGGGTCTTCAAAGAGACAGGAGCAGTTGTTGGTTGTAGTAAAGTTGTTTATTGCTGGAATACATCAGACTCGAAGGTGAAGAGTTTAAGGTGTTAAACTCTGTGTTAGAAGTTTTCTGGCATAAAGTCCTGAGCTGCTACCTGGCAAAGAGTCCCTGTGATGCCTTGAGAAGGCTGAGCTAGAGCAGAGCTGGGCAGAGCTAAAGAATAAACAGGGATTTATGAAAAGGATCTCCTCCATGGATCCACCTTGGGCAGCAGCAGAGCCCAGCCAGGGCTGCAGCCAAGAGGAACCAAAATGGTCCCAAAATGCACGAGCGCTCCCGGGGGCTCTCACTGGGATCAGCTCTGCTCCATTTGCACCTTGCAGTTCATTGTCCCATTCCAGCTTTAGCCCAGGCACTCCCATCCTGCTTGTTTTTCTCTCTCCAGCCCACGCTGTTTGTGCTCCTGGGCCTGAGCTTTGGATCATTTGTCCTTGGTGCCCAGCTGGAGAAGGAATTGTTTTGTCTCCCTGCTCTGTGAACAGAGCTCACCATCCCCTCATGTGAATCCCAGACCCACACACTAAAGCAGCTCAGAATGTGAAAAATACAAAAGCTAAATGTGAGGCATCAGCTGGAGTAGAGTCCAAGGCTCTGAGCAGGAGCAGGGGCAGCAGGCTTCTTTCTTCTTCATCTTCTTCTTCTTTCCTTCTTGCTGCCGTGGTGCTGACGGTCGTGGTTGTGGTGGTTGTTGATGATGACTGCACCCGTCACAGGGCATTTTATTCATAAAACATCCAATCAGCTAAAAACAGGATTCCAAAACGTTCTTTCTACACCAATCTGAACTTAATTCTAATGTGTGAAAGTGATATGAAAGTAGTGTCAGGTCTTACCTAAAAACCCACGTAATATAATATTATCTATTTGCACAAATGTACTGTTTCCTTACTTTAAATTTATGTATATAAGTTTATCTCTCTACACGAATAGTTCAATCTATTTACTCATGTATTTTTAGCTGTTTTAGGTGAATAATTTTATCCATTCTAGTGGCAAGGTTCTGCCATGTTTTTGTTATGCCTGGAGCTAGGTCTGAACTTTAAACTAGGCCTTAGGGCCTTTACCAGCTAGCACAGTTTCTTAAGGCTCTTAAAATGTATTTCTACTTATTTAAATCTGTAAAACTTCTACTTACTTAAAACTTAAACTTACTTAAAACTGTAACTTACACTCCTACTTCATATCTATGTGGCTTAATAGATCTTCATTTCTCTAAAGGCTTTAATTCAACCCCTGCATTTCTTTCTCTCTCTGAAGGATTCAGAGGCTTCTGAGTCGTACACTCCAAAAATCTCTGCGGGGTTTTTGAGGGAATTCCCTGTGAATTCCTGTGCTCCATGAGGGTGGAAGGACAAATCCAAGCCTGCACAGTCCATTTCCAGTCCAAGCTGTTACCTGAGGAACTGAGTGTGGCAAAAGTCTCTCAGAATGTTTCTTGTGAAAAAAAACCAAAAAAAAAAACCAAAAAAAACAAACAAAAAAAAAAAACCCAACCAAAAAAAAAAACCCAAAAAACCAAAAAAAAACCACTGGGACCAAGCAGCTGAGGGATGTCTGCAGTCCAAATAATACAATTATTCCCTTTCTTCTTTCATTCTCTCATTTATTCATCTTTCTGCCGTCCCACAGCTTCTCCTGTTCTGTAGGAAATGGAAATTAAGAAGGCTGAGTTCAGGAATTTGTCTGGACTCCCTGCACTTGATAATTTCCCATTTGATGAATTTCTGTATTCAAAAGTATTCATCTATATACAAAGTATTCAGCTATATACAAAGTATACATCATTCATGTAGGAAAAAGTATTCATTTCTTTCATCTTTTGGAGCAGAACATGAGTTAATAATTCGTTTTCATCTTAATTGGGGGTTTTTAAGTCTTTCCAGAAGAGAGCTTGCTTGCAAAAATATTTCTTTTACTTCTTACCTGTGATCATTCCTTACATCTAAAGCCACAGCTAATCTCCCATGCCTGATAATTTATATTCAGCCAAGTTTAGTCATAAGAGAGATTTCTATGGAGTCCAGCGAGGAAAAACATCCCCAGCCAAAAATGTTGCTCCAGAAACAAAGAGAAGATGGCACGTTTTAAAATAACCACTACTTAAACCAAATTTTAAAAATCACAGCTGTGACTAAAACTGCTGCTGAAAAGCATTTTTGTTCTCTAAGTGAATATAACTTCGCAGAGCCATTAAAATATTTTCCTTTTTAGCCTTGTGCAAAGAAGAATATTGGGTGGGATTGCAGTTTAAGTCAAAGTGGGATTTTTCTTTTCCACAATTGGGAAATGGGAGGAAGGAAGAAGAGATGCAAAAAAAAAAAAAAAAAAAAAAAGAAAAAAAAAAAAAGGAAATTTAAAAAAAGCCAGAATCCTTGACCTTGCACTAAACCACTCAAGCCACATTCTCTTAGAATAATTTCAGAGGAGCCCCTGGGTGGTCCTGCTTCCAATGGCAGAGATCCCTGCCTGGTGCATTTTGCTGGGCTGAGCTTGGGAAAAGGATTTTATGTGGAATTGGGAATTTGCTCTGCTTGCAGCCAGCCCCACCGGACTTTGGGAACACTCAGGACCAGCACTGAGCTTTAAAATTGATTTAAAATCACTGGTGCTGGGGGTCAGTGTCATGATTTCACATGTTATTCCAGCCTCCATAAAAGCAAATTCCCTGGGATGGGCTTGTGGCAGCTTGTGGGTTGTTTACAGGACAAGGCTGGGTTGCAGATCTTGCAGATAATTCAAGAAGAAAGAAAAATTGAACAATTTCTGCTGAGGTGCAAAACTGGGACCTGGAAACCCCCAGGGAAACTTGTCCCCACTCATATCACAAGTGCTGCTGTTCTCCTTCTCACCAGAGATCTGGTTTTGAAATGAAAACCAGCATAGAAAAAAAACCAAAAATAAAAGGTAAATATCACTGTCTCAGGTGCAGAGCTTTGCATATGGAAACCCCACAGCTTGGGAGCAAACCAGAAGTGTTTTGATGGAAAACAAGAACAGTTAAGCCACTCTTCACTTCACAGAAATGCAGGCAGGACACTCAATTCCAGATATGCAAAAGAGTCGCTTTCAAAAGAGCAGGACGAGCCCTGGTGCAGCAGATTTGTCACAAGGTCATGGGTGCATCACCTCCTCTTGGTTTAAATCTTCAGGTACCAAAAAACCTCAGAAGAGCTCTAAAAATAAAAGAAAATTCACCCCTCTCACATATATTTGTGCAAAGCACCACAACTGCCACAAAGCAAAGGAGGGTTTTTACTTCCTGTGAAAATTCCTTAAAATGGGAGCCAAAAGCTGCTGATCTTCACTAAAATCACCTCTGGGTTATGTGTTTATAAAAAGATGCCCTTTTTGCAGCGTCCTTTTTCTCACCTCTGTTTGGTTGCTTTGATTTTTCCTTTCCTCCCACCTTGGCCATCCCATTCCAGCTCCTTACCTGGGATTCCAGGGTGGCAGCAGCCAGGGTGAGAGGGATGAGGGCCGTTCTTCCCTCTGGAAAACATCCTGAATATCTCCAACAACATCAAACCCTCTCTCCTGCCCACACTGGAAAGTGAAATCACACCGAGATTGAAAATCCTCGGAAAAGATGTCCCTGTGCCACATTTTCCCAGCATTGTGCTTGCCCAGCTGACCAAAATAATCATGAAAAAGCTGGAATTTGTTGAAATATTGCCTGTAGATCTCAGGATACACTGGATTCTGTCACCTGTTTTCTTGAGAGGATGAAGCAGCTGTGGATTTGATGGCTTTGATTGATTTGATGGGTTTGATGGGTTTGATGAGTTTGATGGAATTGATGGATTTGATGGGTTTGATGGGATTGATGGATTTGATGGGTTTGATGGAATTAATGGGTTTGATGGGTTTGATGGAATTGATGGGATTGATAGGTTTGATGGAATGAATGGATTTGATCGATTTGATCGATTTGATAGATTTGATAAATTTGATTGATTTGATAAATTTGATGGGTTTGATGGAATTAATGGATTTGATGGGTTTGATGGATTTGATAAATGTGATAAATTTGATAGATTTGATGGGTTTGATGGATTTGATGGAATTCGTGGATTTGATGAATTCGATGGGTTTGATGGATTTGATGGATTTGATGGAATTAATGGATTTGATCGATTTGATGGTTTTGATAGATTTGATGGGTTTGATGAAATTGATGGAATTGGTGGATTTGATGGATTTGATGGCTTTGATTGATTTGATGGGTTTGATGGAATTGATGGATTTGATGGAATTAATGGATTTGATCGATTTGATAGATTTGATGGGTTTGATGGATTTGATGGATTTGATGGGTTTGATGGATTTGATAAATTTGATCAATTTAATAGATTTGATAGATTTGATGGATTTGATTGATGGATTTGATGGAATTGATGGGTTTGATGGATTTGATAGATTTGATGGATTTGATGGATTTGATGGAATTGATGGGTTTGATGGATTAGATAGTTTTGATAGGTTTGATGGGTTTGATGGGTTTGATGGGTTTGATGGGTTTGATGGATTTGATAGATTTGATGCATTTGATGGAATTGATGGAATTGATGGATTTGATGGGTTTGAAAGATTTGATGGATTTGATGTCACAGCTCCTGCTCAGGAGGAAAAGGTGAAGAAAAGAGGAATTTTTGCCCGTGCCAGGCAGAGAGGCTCCAACAACACATTAAAATCCCATTTTTTTTCAGACTTTTGGCGTTGCACTGCCCCTCCACGGTGAAAACTCTCCCATTCCAACCTTTTATCCTGAGATCTCATCCCTTTTGTTCCAAACTCCCAGGAAGCTTCCCCAGCCCTGCATTTTCACAGGGATTCCCTCCAAATTTTCCCTTTGGTCTTTAAGCAGATTTCCCCTCCAAGTGCTTTCCTTTTCTGCTGCCTCCAAACAAGGCTGCCCACTTTCCATGAAGATTAATTTTGGGATTCTATTGCCGGGGCCATCCAGGGATTCTCCTGCTTTTCAGGGAGAGGGAAAGCCTGGAAAGGGGCAGCTGTGTTTTCAGGCTCTTTGAACAGTGTCTCTTATAAGAGGAGAATAGATAAGCTGGCAGATAAGCTGTCCTGCAAAC
Organism: Vidua macroura; assembly: GCF_024509145.1. Lineage (NCBI taxonomy): Eukaryota > Metazoa > Chordata > Aves > Passeriformes > Viduidae > Vidua > Vidua macroura. The sequence continues at coordinate 2,241,305 of NC_071572.1, read as the reverse complement.
ACTGTTAGGAGAGCCCAGTAATCAGTGTCCAAAAAGTCTGTCCTGGGGATGAATGTATCAATTTGCCTCAGGCTCCAAAATTGGGATTTTTTTCCCCCCTGTTTTCTGCTCGCTCTGTTACTGAAATCAAACCACTTTGTTGTGATGGGTTTTTTCCCGAAATTAGGGATTTTTCCCCCCTCTGTTGAGAAAGGGGATGATGCTCTAAACCTGCCTCTCTGGGGGTTTTGCACCATGAATAAATATATATAAATTATATATAAATATAAATAAATTATATAAATAAATATATATAAAATATATATAAAATATAATATATATAAATATATATAAATAAATATATAAATATATATAAATTGCAATATATACACAAAAGCACTCATTGCCTGTGTATGTGAGCACATGTAAATATTTCCATCAAACAACAACAAAAAAAATGCAATTCCAAGATCCCCTTCTCTCCCTTTAATGTGTCCTTAAAAATCACACATTGGGCAATCTATGTTCCTGACTTGCACATGCAAGGGATACCTGGGAGCTGTAAATCACATTTTATTTGCATTGAACCAGTATTTCCATCTTTTGGGGGGGTTTTGCTCCAGTGTTTTAACCCAAAACCTTGACTCTGTCAGATATAAAGCTAAAACCAAAAGGTTGAAAAGTGCCCTGCACTAATAAACCCTGGGCGGGCTGAGGTGGGATGAGAACTCTGAGAAAATCAGATGAAAAAATTAAATTCATGTAATTTCTAGAGGTAAAACCATATAGAGTTAAAATAGAGTTAAAGCCAGGAAGAAAATCAAGATGCTTGTAGCTGATTTTCTGGGGGAAAAAAAAAAAAAAAAGAGTTTTCACACCTTGTAGGAAGAGAAACACATGAGTGAGTGCACTGAGATGGGGGAATAATTCCATGTGCTCCTTGTTCCATAAAAAAAAACGAGAAAAAACTGAAATACAGGAGAGAAACCCTCAGGAAAAGAATGGAGATCTTGGCTGCTGAAAAAGATCAATAATTCAAAGTGACCAATCTGAGAATATTCAGACAAGGAACTTCAGCTGGAGACCTCTGGAACTTCAGGATGGAGGAGGGTTCAGTTTCTGTAAGAAAAGGTAGAAAAGCTTTCCTATCAAAAAGGGGAAAATTTTCCTAAGGAAGATCTGCAGGCCAACTGGATAAATTAAAAAAATTGCTTTACAAAATGAGAGTAGATGCAAAGGGCTTCAAGGATGGGGAGTAAACAGCAGGGAAAAAAAAAGAATCTTCTAAGCAGGAAATGTAAATATAAGGTGAGAATTCCCAAGAGCCAAGCTGAGGTAAATATTTTGGTGCAAAAAAAAAAAAAAATCTCAAACAAATAGCAAAATATTCATCCAGAATATCCATAGAAGAAAAAAAAAATCACATGCAGTGAGAATAAGTCAAGCATTAAAGATGATTCATTTGAGATTCAGGTGACCTTTAATATCTGGCCTCATCTTGTGAGAAATTTGCTGTTGTTGATAATGTGAGGCCACATGGGAAGGTGACTTTAAAATAGAAACAGTCACGGCCTCGAAACTGCAATTTCACTGGAAGAAATATTATCAAATTGATCAAATGAAGGAGTGGGACCACAAAAAAAAAAAAAAAGGGGGTTGTTCTGGAGCCAGAGCATCTGTATTTTATGAGAGGTGCCAGAGCAGAGCATCTTTAAATATGTTGATCCAATTTTAATAAGAAATAAATGCAAGTGGATATAAAAATATAGTTGTAGAGATCATGGCAGACTTTGAAAAACATCCTGTATTTCAGGAGGTGTGAGTGCTAAATGTTCTTTTAAAGTATTTTCTTTTTTTTTTTTTAAGGTTTTTTTCCTTGAATACTCACAGGTGAAGAGAAAATATTGAGCAACAGAGGGAGGAAATATTTGATTATCAGGCAAATGACAGAGTTTCATAAGAAAAGTGGGTATGTTTGATGTCTAAAGCATTTTCTAAGAAATAATAAACAAGTTTCTGGTACAGGCATTGCTGGGGTAATGGGAGACCCTCTCCTATTCCATATGGAATCATGGAATGGTTGGGGTTAAAAACCCATCCAGTGGCAGGGACAGCTCCCACTGTCCCAGGCTGCTCCAGCCCCAGTGTCCAGCCTGGCCTGGGACACTTCCAGGAACAATTCCTTCCCAAAATCCCACCTCTCCCAGCCCTCTGGCATTTTGAATCACGCTCCAGGAAGAGAAGAAAGATCTCTGCTCTGAACAATCTGTGTTTTTCAGACACGCAGATGATGTTTTATTTCCCAACACAAACACGTCAGTGGCGCAGTCCGGCGTGAAATCCTTCAGAAATCAAAAATACACCCCACAAAGCTGTTCTTCAAGAGTGTGGAACAGTTCCCACAGTGCCAAAGAAACCGGGAATTGCAACCAAAGGTGAGAGCTGTGTGAAAATCTGACAGTGGAATATGGGAAGCATCACCAGGTTGTCTCAGAATTGGTTCCTCTCTGCTTCTGCTCAGTTAGAATTCAGTGTGAAGAGAAGATTTCAGACTACTGCTTCCACTTCTGAGGAATCCAACCTCTCCTCTGTGTGCTAGCCCCAGTTCTTATTCCAGACTGGGAAATTTCATGGCAGAGAGCCTGAATTTCCCTCAGTCTTGGACCATGGAGCCCCAGAAATCCATCAGGGAGTTCCAGCCATGCCAATTAGTGCATTAATAGCATCCAGCTTGGATTAGTGCCGGAGCAATTACTCTCATGAATCAACTTCCTCGTGATGAAAAGATTACATTTATTTTAGGTGATCATTGGAGAGCCCCTCTTTGGAATGATCAGGCTCAGCCCCAGGATCATTTGGATTTCTGCTGCTGAAAATGGTGACTGTGAAAAGGGCCAGCACTTCATTTAAACACCTCGTTACCACAGCAGCAATAATGGAGCCTCTAAACTGCTCTCTGCCCCTCATTTTCATCCCTCCCACCACCAAACAAAAGAGAATAGGAAGATAAATAAGCTGACCTGGAACACAAGGTCTAAAAGAAAATATTCTATATATATTCCATATATGCAGCAATAAAGATGATGCTGCAGCTTTTTCCAGAAATATCCCCCTGCCACATCCACGTTAAGCCCTCAGCTTTCCCTGCCTGGTCTGGAAAAGTTCAAAAACACACCAAAAAAAAAATGCAATTTAGTGAAACATAACGAAATTGTAAAAGTGAATGATGCGTAGATTTAGGGCCAGACAAGAAACCCTGAAACCATTTGGCCTGGTTTTCAATTCAGCTGAAGAGGGAGGTGTTTCTGATAAACCTGACATTTACCCCTTGCACTTTGCATCCCTTAAGGCATAAAACTAGCTGAGAACATCGATACTTTTTATTTCCAGAAGTCAGGTAACTGAAATAAATGAAAATTCAAGGTACCAGCAACCACAAATAATTTAAAAGCACTTTGGAATGATGTTGATAAGAAAGTTCAGCAGTGAAATAAAGGAGCAGTTGAATGAGAACAGTGTAGACAGAGCTGGTGGAAATATTTGCACCTGAAATTCTACTGATAGAAGTCTGTGGAGGCAGTGGCCATTTTCATCCCACTGAGGATTTGCTCACTTTTTTATACATTCATTTTTTCAATCTATTCATTCAGCAGGGCAGACTGGGGCTTGGACATTCTCCAGGTTGGTTTGAGAGCGTGAGCTCCCAGCTGAAGTTGAAATATCCTTTTTTCCCTACCTTTGGTGCATTTATAGGAGCAAAATGCACACCAAAAAAATCTTATTTATTTATTTCAGATTTTATAAGAACAACCAAAAAGTGAAACTAAAGCATATTTCAGATCACTGCTCATCCCTGCCGGAATTGGCTCCATGGATAAAATCCTCTGGCCTTTAATGTTGTTTTTTTGGGCCATGTAGAGTTGCTAGAGGAGCAGAATGGGATTAAAATCATGGAATGGTTTGGGTTGGAAGGGTCCTTAAAGATGATCTCATTCCAACCCCTGCCATGGCAGGGACACCTCCCACTGTCCCAAGCCCCATCCAAGCTGTCCTTGGACACTTCCAGGGATCCAGGAGCCACAGCTGCTCTGGACAATTTAATCCATTGTATTATACTGAGAATTTGAGTGGTGCCCTGGTTGAAGATAAAAATTAAGACATAAATCAGACCTGGGAGGAAGTTACCTTCAGATAAGGAATTTGTAACACCTGAAAACACCAGAATTGCCACTTCTATATTCTGAAGCAGCTTTTTAAAATAAAATATCCTTTGATCTGGCCCTGGTGACTGTCAGCAGAGGTCCTGGCTGCCGTAAGGGATTCTGTGTATCATAAAACCCATTTTTTCCAGAGGAATTATTGTTACAAGGTGATTTAGGAGGACAAAGCCTCTCCCTTTCCTTCAGAACAAAGATTATAAATCCTGCTGCGGTGTGGCTGCGCGTGAAGGCAAATCCAAATATTTGTGTTCCACACTTAGCACAGAAGCAGAGGAATTCCCCGGGTTCCAGTGGGGAGCAATTCCTGGGGCTGTCTCCCTCATTCCCTGGTGTTTTCCATGAGATGAGGTATTTTTTTTTGGAGATGAGGCACTGCATTTGACAAACTCCAGGGCCGTACATCAATCCATCGTGGAATCAAGAAATGCTCTGGAAAATGTACTTCCTGCACCCTTAATATTCTCTATTTCCTTTTATCCCTACCCTTCCCACTCCCAGGAGTTTAATAGCTCTCAGTCAGCTCGGTGCTTCCACTGCCCCTCTTCTTCCTTCCGGCTCCAGCTGATTTATAATCCTAAATCTTCTGGAAAATGCTGCAGAGGCCAGGCCTTTCGAAACTAATTCTGAAAACAAAACAATCCCTGCAGCAGGCGGGTAACTCCATCTAGATTTGGGGAGCTTTGGTTACATGAAAGCGAGAATGTAAAAACACTTTTTGCATGTAGCAGAATACTGTTGAACACATTTGGAAAGGATCAAGTCAAGGCTACCTAAATCATTCAATAAAATCTGCTGCATAAAACATCTAATAAATTGTAATGGCAAGGACTTGTGTGCAGAGAGGCTGAAATTCCAGCTATGCACTGAAAATAAAATTTGGTCCCTTTTTTTCCCCCCCTTCCCTGACTTTACTAGCCATTGGGCTGGGAGTGTCCAGTTTCACTGGAACACCACAGAAAATGTTTGGCACCGGTCTCAAAGGAGAAGTGATTTGGTATGCTGTGATTTGCTTTATGATTTGGGAGATCCTTTATTAATCCCTGAAGTCTCAAATCTCTTAAGACCATGATTAAATCAAAAAACAAAAGAGTCCCTTCAAACTTCCTTGGTGCAAAGGAGACTCCGATCATTAAGGGGGAAAACGATCATAAAACTCCTGGGACAAAGCAATGAGGATTTCATAGTAAATTACAGAGTTAAATAATGGTAGGCTCTCACATGAGAATAAAACTCACTAATTCACTTAAGCACTCTGTAAGGGAATCTGGAATGCTGCTAATACAATAAGATTTTTGTAATCATGTTAGGAAGAATGATAGCCTTGTGCTCCACATCCCTTCCCTCAAATCCAGTACCTATGAGATGCAGTGGAAGGAAAAAAAAAAAAAAATCCCCAGAATCCAGATGAGGAGCTGGAAGCATTTGCCCCTTTGTTCTAGCCAATAGGTCTTCAATTAAATTGCATTTCTCTGCATTTTTGCTGCTGAACTGCTTTAAAGACATAACAACCGAGCCCAGGAAGATTTTCAGCATAGGTGACAGCATGGATGACGTATTGTCTGAAGCAAACTCTCCTAGAAACAGGATATAAAATCCTTGTGATCCATTTGGAGTTGTCATGACCCAGGAATTAAGCTGAGTTTGGGTGGATTTTAGAAATTGGACGTGTTTTCACTTAGCAATTTTTTTTTTTTTTTACAAAAAGCAACATCAGCCAGTAAATTCCCCTCATTTTAAATGTGACTTGTGATGACCTCGTGATTTGAACTTCTGATTTGAACCAGTTCTGAGTAGTGCAGAAGTCATGGAGGGACCTGGAGAAGTCTTTGAAATATTAGGATAACCCAAGCAGAAGCAAAGGTTTCCTCAGGAACCTTCATTACCCTCCAGACTATTTTTGCCTAAAATTTAATTTTAATGTAGATGATGGCCTTGGACCTGTTAATTTTTTGCTTGTTAATGGCTAATGAGGCAACAAATCCACGTGGCCCATGTAAAATGTGGCACAAGTTCTGTGCAGGAGAGCTCTGCCTGGGTTGGAGATCCCTGGGTCTGGCTGTGGTGCCAATCACTGCTTCTCTCTGCAGTGGTTCAAGGCCAGGAAAGTGGCTCAGCTTAAAAACAGGGATCAGAGAATCCCAAAATTAAAGGATCACTGAGGCTGGAAAAGCCCTCCCAGCCCATGCAGTGCCAGCTGTGCCCCGTGCCCACCTTGTCCCCAGCCCAGAGCTCTGAGTGCCACCTCCAGGGGACACCTGCAGGGATGGGCACTCCAGGCCATTCCAAGGCCATTCCATGAATCAATTCCTCCTGGTGTCCAGCCCAGCACAACTGGAGGCCATTTCCTCCTGTTGCTGTTCCTACACCCTCTTTTCATGTGGTTGTAGAGACTGAGAAGGTCCCCCCTGAGCCTCCTGTTCTCCAGGGCCAGATCAGGGGTTCCAGAGGAGAAACTCCACTGGACTGCTGGAAAAGGACACCCCAGGTCTCCACCTTAGAGCTCCTCCAAAGAAGATGAGAGTGGTGTGGAGCTACCACAAATCAGTGAAATTTCATGTAAAAGCAGCTGCCCAAATTGTAAAAAACACCTTGGGAAAACCCCAAACCCAAGCAGGTGGCCTGACTGCCTCAGCGCAAACCACTCAGGAGCTCAAAGCTCACAACCTGCTCTTTTTTTGGGTCGTTCTTCCAAGATTTCCATGAGCCAATATTGGACACGGATCTCGGCTCACCACTGTCTGCTCCGCTCTCGACTGGGGCTCAGTTCCAGGCACTCTGATATTACTGAAAATACTTCAGTGGGCTGGAATGGGAATTTGATTGGAACCAGAAGTCACAGACAGCAAGAAGAGCCCTGTAATTTAGCAGGAGGACCTGAGCAGAGGGAAGCAAACAACAAAAAAAAAAAAAAGTGATACTAAATCACCACAGAACTGGTCAGAATACCAATCTAATGACATCTGTTCCAAGAAGGCAGCAAGACACAAAGCCTTGCCTTGAGTTTTAAAAAATGCATGTCGAGGATTTTATATTCCAAAATCTGTATCACAGGTAATTAAAACTGAGTCATAATAGCTCGGGAATAACTGCACAGGCAAGTCCCACATATTTCCAATACACGGATGATTTTGTGCGTATTTCTTGTGCATATTGCCTGAAATATTCCTTACAACTGCAATCCTGAAGGATGTCCCAAGCTCATTCCCACCCTTTTGGGCTAGAAATGGCAGTAAAATCACTTAGGAACAGCACAGGGAAGGAAGGGTGCGGCCTAAAAACCACCAGAAATTTTAAAATTGCCTTTGTTGAAGCAGAACAGACAGAAAACAGCAACATCCCAGAGGCCAGTGACCAAGAAATGAGACACACGAGGAGTTCAGCTCTCTCCACCATCCCTGCTGGCAAGGCAGGGGGAAAGAACAAAGACTTCATGGCCCAAAGTCTGCGTGGGGGCCTGACATCCTTGGAAGAGGAATAATGAGGGGAAGGAAGGTGTGAGAGAGTGGGAAAGGGCTGAGTGATGTCCAATGTGTGGGGCAAGAAAGTTTTTTATAAATCCAGGGCTTACCAGACATGAGTCAGAGAGAGGAAAGAGGAGGAAGGAAAATATTATTAACTTGAAGACCACCATTAGTGGAGGCTCTTAGAACAAACCCCAAGTGACAATTCCCTCTCCCAGGACAAATCCTCAGGTTCTGGCACCTCATTCTCATGATAAATACTGCAGCAAGAGCAGGAAGAGCCCCAACCTGAGCATGGTTTAACAGCAGCTCGTAGACAATAAAATAGGAAATGATCCACGCACGAGACATTTTTATTATGGTTAATTTTTGTAACTTTACGGTCGTCTTACTACCAGTCCAAACCTATTCCTGTACTTCTGGCCAATTAAAATTATAATTGTAATAACAATTATAATTATAATTATTACTACTATTACTACTGCAGCAGCAAAGAATCAGGTATTTTTCTCAGCACATGTTTCAACAGTACCTTTTACTTTTCCTACATTTGGCACAAGTGCAGAAAGTTGCTTACAAGGAACCTCAGGAATCCCAGCCAAGTTTTGAAATCTGTAATGGGTTGCAAATGTTTTGGGGTGGTTGACTGATGAATGCAGTAACTTTACCATTTATCCTATTTTTTACCATTAGCAAATCTTGGATATTTTCTGGGACAGCAGCACTTTCCCTTTTTATGATATAAAAAAAACCCAAAAAAACCCCAAAACAAAACAACAAAAACCCAAACCAAAAATCTTTTTAAAATTACCAAAAATACCTGTTTAACTCCATGATTGGCCTGCTGCTCATAAAAATAAACACAGCAGGGTTGTTACAGTGATGAACTTTTTAAAGAAGTAACAGGACAATTTCAACTGTAAGAAAACCCAGTGTCAAAATGCAGTTACCTGCCATCCTTTACACTTTATAAAAGCCACTTTCATCCCTGCATTCTCTCTCCTCATAATGATTCACTTCATTATTTCAGGAAAAAAATCAGTGACTTCCAGAAGAGTCCCTGCACTGCCCTGGTTCATTTATTCGCCTTCTTTTCAGTTCCAAATTTGTTTATTGTTAAAAGTTGCTCATTTTGTTGAATTATTTTCCGCTCAGCACGTCAGCTGTGATTTACACAAATAATAAAAAGAGCCAGAGGTTTTTTTGCTGAGGATTTGTGCATTTTGGAAGAGCGCATAAAGACTTTTACATCAAGATAATGAGGCAAGGCCTAAGTAATTAGGAGCTGCTATAGCACCAGCAGCTGGAGCTGGAATATTTTACAATTTCTGTGTTTTTCTAGCCCTGAGCACTCTCAGAAGGAGCAGGGACAAGGAGGAGCAAAGCTCTGCTGTCCCATGGAATTCCACCAGGGATTACTCAGATAGTTAAAATTATTTAGGGCTGTGTTCAAGAACTCTTCATTTCTCAGCTGACCAAAGAGGAGGGAAACCCAAAATGTCTCTGGAGGACCAACACAGGCAGAATTCCTGCAGGAATCATTAATTAAGCACCTACCCCTTAAATTAGAGAAAGTATCTCACTGTATTTTGGGGACTGGAAGGCAGAGATTTGACTCTTTCATTCCTATTTCAACACCAAATGCATCTTTCTCCTTTTGCAGCATTTAAAATACAGTTCTGCCACATCAGGGTCTCCCCATGTTCACAATTTGCCTGTATAATTCTGTATTTTCAGAATTATCATCACCAATATTTTTATTAAATATATATTTATATATATTTATATATATAATATACTATATAATAGATATTATATACTAGAATATATAATATATATTATCTAATACTTTATATAGAATATCTAATATATATTATCTAATATCTAATATTTAATATATTATATTTAAATCTAATATATTAAATATATATTTATATATTATATATAATACATATTTATCTATTATATATAGAATCTATAATTACTTTATTAAATATAAATTAATATAAATATAATAATGAATAGCAATATAATTATTATTATCAGCAATAAAGTAAAACAAAACTGTTCTTCAGGTAAATTATTCTGATTCTCTGCTGCCTAATAATGTCACTTTAATGACACAAGGGATATAAAATACAACTATCAAAACATTTTTTTCATTTTTATCCCAATGGGCTTTGAAACAGTCACTGGCAGTGCCCAGCCTCAGCCCAGGGTGTGACCCAGGGATGTCCCAGCAGTTTGAAGAGCAGGTTCCACCACTGATCTGCTGAAAAAAAAGGGGGCAATCACAGAGTCTGTGCCTTTCCTATCTTTTGTTGTATGTTTTGACTCCTTGGGGCAAAGGCTGTCTCTGTGAGGAGCCACAGATGCAGGGGAGAAACCTGATTGGGTTTGTCACAAAATCATGGAGTGGTTTGGGTTGGGAAGGACCTCACAGCCCATCCAGTGCCACCCCTGCCATGGCAGGGACACCTCCCACTGTGCCAGGCTGCTCCAAGCCCCAGTGTCCAACCTGGCCTTGGGCACTGCCAGGGATCCAGGGGCAGCCCCAGCTGCTCTGGCAATTCCATCCCAGCCCCTGCCCACCCTGCCAGGGAACAATTCCCAATTCCCAATCTCCCATTGAAACAAAGTGAAAATTTAAGAGAGTAGAAATCCATTTGTATTTAGGTGAAATGTGCCACTTTGAGCTTGCTAGCATGAGTAAAATATGCTGTTTAGTCTGGTAACTGCAGCACTAGCAAAACTGCCCCAGCTGAGGAGAAAGAATGTGAATTTTCAAGCTGAAGAGATAAGAGAAGCTTCTCGAATCTTGAAACAGAGAGGGCAGAGTGACCCAGGAGTTCTTTCTGTACTTTCTGATAAAAAACTAGCTACAAGTGTAACTACCTGTAAGTGTAGTGAAATCAGCAGAATTAATATGCACAAACCTATTGTGAAATTCTATGCATATGCAAACTAGTGAAGAAGAGTAAGAAGGGATCAGGAGTTCTCAGGGGCACGCTTGTCCTTTGAAGGGGAACGATCCCCACACGCGCCCGGCACTGTAATAAACATACTGTCCCTACAGATCTTGACTGGAGTTGTGGGGTTTTGATTTTTCGTCTGCGTTTCACCACCCAGCCCTGCCCTCTTGCAGTTTGAAGCCATTCCCTGTGTCCTGTCCCTGCATCCCCTGGAAATTGTCTCTCTCCAGCTTTCCTGGGGCTCCTCCAGGCCCTGCAAGGCCACCCTGAGCTCAGCCCAAAGCTTCTCCTGTGCAGGTGAACAATGCCAGCTGTGCCAGCCTTTCCTCCCAGCAGAGCTGCTCCAGCCCTCTGCTCATCCTGGAGCCTCCTCTGGGCTCTCTGCAGCAGCTCCAGCTCCTCCCTGTGCTGGGACAGGGCTGGGGCAGCTCTGCAGGTGGGCTCTCACCTGAGCAGGGCACAATCCCAATCCCTTCCCTGCTGGCTCTGGATTTTTGGGGTGCTTCCATAATTTAAAAATTCAAACCACCTATTTCTGAGCCTTGAATATTATTTTGCCACATGTTGCTGCAAACAGGTTCCATCATCTTCCTCACTGCTGCTCGCTGGCATTTCCAAATTTTTTACCTCAAAATCGGAACTCAGCTCATGCTGACTGTCCAAATTTGATTTATTTCACTGGCACCACCACAGTTCAAAAGAGCTGAAAATCTGCTTTGCACATTGGAGCTTCCACCCTGTAGATGATAGTCCATGACCTGTATAGCCAAGATATTCCTATCACACTCTTTTCCCCTGAAGCTCCATATTTTGGGACAACAAATCTTACAGTGACCTCTGTAACTTAATCTCTTAAAGGTGTAGGACAAAATTGTTTTTGCGTTTAATCTTTAAATCTAGATCAGCACATGCCTGTCTCAGGGGGATGTTTTTGCTGATTATTCTTTAAAAAAATAGAAAAATTCTTCACTTGGGGAAAACTTTGAGAGGCTTTAAGTTCTTCATTCTCCACCTCAATTTGAAAAAGCTGCACTTATTTAGTGATGTAACAGAGAATATGCATTAATATTGCTGTTAAGTCTCAGCTGTTCTAGATTTCCAATTTGGAGTATGAAGTACTGAAAGTCTACATCAAACTCTTCGAAAAAACTCATAACTACAAAAAACATTAAAACATTTTTTGAGTAAATTAGGAGAAGTGATTTTTAAGTAATTGCAAATTACTAATAGGCATTCAGGAGCCAGGAAAGCCAATAAGATGAATTTTTTCCTCAAGTTTTATTCAGTTTGTTTCTAACAAAGAACTAAAAAGTCAGTCCTCCTATTGAGCAACCACTGCTTTAAAAACCTTTTACCAGCCATGCCACAGTGCAAATATTGAAATAAAAAAATAAAAAGGACTTCAGTAGTAAATAAATGCAATTTAGGGGCAGTGGCCATGGAGGAAGAGCTGATGAAAAGCCCGTCCCAGAGAGTCCCCTGCAAGAAAATGGGAAATGTTCACATCATCCTATTCTATCCCAAGGCTCTGTGTGTGTTTTAAAGACTGGAGAGAAAATATTTCCTGGTGTGCTTGGAGGATTTGTTATAACAAAGATCTCCCTCCTTGAAGATGTAAATTGATGTGGAGGCAGTCAGTGACCCAGGCTGCACAAAGATAAGAACAACTTTTTGGGGTGAGCACACAACTCCAGGGCTCCTCTGGCATCCCAGAGAGCGTCTGTGGTCTCCTCTCCACTCCTTCATGATTGCTGCAGGATTTTTCAGATATTCCCTCTTCTTTCCTGTCTCCCTCAGCCCCATCCATGGACTCTTCCTTCCGCTGTTTCTGACACGGGAGTTGCCCCTGGAGCCTTCCCTTCCCTCTTTGGGGAACTGAACGGGCTCAGATCTCCACGGGAAAGGAGGAAAAATGTCCATCCACCCCTGCAGAATCCCTGCTCACCATCTGGGGATCCAAACTTCCCATCTGCTCCCTCACATGGAGAAGAGGCTTTGTAGTGGAGATGGCTGAATTTTCTCCGACTGACAAAAAAACAAAAACCAAAAACCAAGCCCTAAACATTTTTTATTAAAACCAGAGGCACGTTCAGGTCCTGCTATTTCACCGAGGCACAAAACATATTTCGACAGGAAATTAATTTTTTTTCAAAGTTTCCAGCACGCCCCTCCCTTCAATCAACCCTCAACTTCTTTAGCAGCCACATGAACTCCCTGATAACCTCGCAGATGGAAAAAAAGCCTGACCCACACAAAAAAAAAAGGGAAAAGATGCCTCTGGAGCAGCAACTGTCTGCTGAATTCTCTGCTGGAAAAAGGAAACCTCCTCCCTGCTCATCACAGAGCTCAGGTCCAGCTACTCTGGGTCTCCCTTGCAATCTTCTCAGAGTCACAATAAATATTTACCAATATTTATGTCTCAGTGGGTGCAATGGGCTCCGTGCTGAAGCTTTTACCAGCAGGGTTTGCACAGAAAGTCACAGGCAGGAGTGTTTTCAGCGTGGTTTTTCTACCTCTTTTTGTAGTTTAAAAGACTCTTGAAAGAGAGCTCAGCTCTTTTCCAGTCCCTGGTTTCCCACTTCTCCTGCAAAAGCTGATTTTCTTGTGGGGATAACTCCTGGGACCAGCACGGATCCGGGCTCCACCTCTCACCTCTGGTTTATCCTGTCATGTTTGAAACTGCAGTGGCTTTTCCAAAGGTTATTTTTATTTTTCTGCATGGCTTAGATCATTATAACGAATGTTCCTGACTTGTATTTGGGAAGTTAGGCTCAGGCTTTGATCTTCCTTAAGCATTTAACTTAGACAAAGTTGTTCTATTGAACTGAGAGGGACTTACATTCCTCCAGTCAGGCATATGCACAAGCCCTTGAAGAATTATGGCCTCAGCCTAAGTCAATCCTAAACCTTACATGAATTCTGGATATTAAAAAGAAAAATGTTTTAAAACCCAGGTCTCTGAGGGAAGAAATAAATACTTATATATGTCCACTATATTATGAAAACTACTGTACTCGAATAAGACAGTCATGGATGTTTTTTAGATTTAAGAAAATAATTTTGAAATAAAATATATCCATACATGCATGATTAATGTGGCTTCTCTGTTCTCCTCAACTTGCATTATTTATATTCCTAGTGAGAGGGGGGAAAATTCTTTCCAGCTAAAGAAGCAGCCTCTTTTATGAATAAAAATGAGGTTTTCTTCTTTTTTTTTTTTTTTTTTTTTTTTTTTTTTTTAAGAGTGGAAAAAAGGCCTTTCCATTTGATTTTCTGACATCGAAATAATATGGTGCAACTCTGAATATGATCTGCTCCTTTCTTTGATTTCGACCATGTCAAATTTTCATAACAGGCTTCAGCAACACTTCCAGACTCCAGTGAGGTTATTTGGGAAAGCAGACACAATAACAGGTAGTCATGGCCCACAATTGCCTGGAAGGAGAAGACAGGCATGGAGATAACACAGACAAAACCAATAAATAGCACAATTCAAGGAACAAGCAGCAGTCTCCCCACACCCAACTCCCTGCCACCACAAAAGAATGATTTCCCACCATAAACATTTACCTTGTGTTCAGAAAGATCCCAAAGATTCCAGTCAAGAACATTTTTGGAGGCCAGAGACCTCTGGAGAGGAGTAACCCCCACGTCAAAAGAGGACTTGAGCCAGGGAAGAGATGTTGGAGCAAAAAGTTTTTGTAGGATCAGGTTACAAAGAACTGGAGAATTTTCAGACACCCCAAGGGTTTGGGGAAGCCCTAGGAAGCTCCTTTGCCATCCCAATGCATGTTCCACCACAAATTATGGAAGTTTTTCACACACTTTAGGCGTGGCTGGAGCTGTTGGTGATCTTCTCGTTCACTTCTTCAAACACTTTGGAGATTAAAGTGCTGCCAAGTGAGTGAGAGATCTGCTGAGCATCTGGGAACATCTGGAATGAGCTGGGGAAAATACCTGGGAAGGACAGAGGGGTTTGGGATGGGAAGGACCTTAAAAATAATCAAATTCCAACCATGGGCAGGGACACCTCCCACTGTGCCAGGCTGCTCCAGCCCCAGTGTCCAACCTGGCCTTGGGCACTGCCAGGGATCCAGGGGCAGCCACAGCTGCTCTGGGAATTCTTCTCCATCCACCCAGAGAACAATTCCTGCCCAATCTCCCATCTAACCCTTCTTTCTTGTCACTTTGAAGCCATTCCCTGCATCCTGTCTCTCCATGCCTGGAAATTGTCTCTCTCCAGCTTTCCTGGGGCTCCTCCAGGCCCTGCAAGGCCACCCTGAGCTCAGCCCAAAGCTTCTCCTGTGCAGGTGAACAATGCCAGCAGAGCTGCTCCAGCCCTCTGCTCCTCCTGAAGCCTCCTCTGGGCTCTCTGCAGCCCTTCCTAAAAGGAAAAATTTAGAGAAGTGTGGCTTCAAAAGAGAGGAAGAGATGGCAGGAGCATAAAACAGCCTTGGTTGTCTTCAGATCCAGCTCCTGGTTTGCAAACCCTGACAGCACTGGCAGGATTATCTTTGGAAACAGCAGTTTTCTGAATATCTTCTCAAAAGTGGCCATTTCCTGCTACCTGATCCATGCTGAAGATCTTTGGTGACAAATTAAATGTTGGTGGTTTATTAGACACAAGGACACTGAATATCTCAAAGGTCCATTTGTAAAAGAAGCGTAATAAAACCTTCCAGTAAAATAAAATAAAATAAAATAAAATAAAATAAAATAAAATAAAATAAAATAAAATAAAATAAAATAAAATAAAATAATGCTGCCTAAACATTTCCCAGCTGGAAACAAAGGTAGGCTTGGGTTATATTTTGCCCTCAGCTTCTCACTGCCCAAGAAGCACCAAAGGCAAGGTGACCTCTGTTCCTGGTTCTCTCCCCGAAGCAGTTTGAAATTATTATCAACTCTTGATGAATTTTTTAAAAATTCCTCTTGGGATTTTAATAAAACCCAACTGTTTTAATTGCCAAACCATCCCAGGACCAGCCTTACACACCCCACTTCGTTCTTCCATCCTAAACGAGAGGAAGTTGTGCCCTTCAATGTTGTACTGGTCCCACTCCAGGTAACAACAAACTCCTTCCCAATTCCACCTCCCCGGGACACTCTGGACACGATTCCTTAGTGCAGGTACAGAAAGGAGTCAGTCAAGAGTTACAAATCAAATTGTTTCACTTTCCATCGGTGAGTAATAGACGGAAAATGTGAAATGTCATCCCAGGGCTGGAGAGCCATCTGGTAAAAGCTCCTGTAGGAGCAGAGCTGATGAACTCCATGGAAATATTAAGGAAACATCCACTGAAGGCATTTAGCCCCTCCAGAGACCCATAGTTCACGCATGGTGGGCAGGTAATAATGTCCAGTTATTCTGGAAACAACCAAACAAGTCACTGTAAAATTATCTCATTTGCACCAGGTCCAGCATTAAGTGTTTTTTAAAATATTCATCATTCATTGCAGGTAAGGAAACAAACCAACTGATCAATCTCTGAGGAACTGCACATAAATCATGACGCCACAGTGAGAAAGTGGCAATTTTTCATGATTCCAGGAGTAATATTTTAAAGCTGACAGGCTGGCAGGGTGGTCCATGTCTGCGGCATTATCACAGCTGGGAGGAACAACAATTCCAGGAGTAATTGTTGGAGTTACTTTAACGAGAACCTGTAGAAAAAACAAAGAGGTTTTTTTTTTTTCTCTTTTTGTTTAATCTGAACTGAGTTTACGTAGCTGACAAGTAGCTGAAAGCAAGTTTTCACCAAATTAAAGGCATCTTTTTATTACTACATAAAGAAAAAGATTTGCTTTGGCAGCTTTTATGTAGATCAGCCAAAGACTCATGTCCTGGAGGCAAACGGACTTTCAGGCTCTATTTATCAAAGAATTATGGAATATCCTGAGTGGGAAGGACCCACAGGATCATCAATCCAAGCCCAGACCCCCACCAACCCCACCCTGGCATCCCTGGCAGCGCTGTCCAAAGGCTCCTGGAGCTCTGGCAGCCTCGGGGCCGTGCCCATTCCCTGGGGAGCCTGGGCAGTGCCAGCACCCTCTGGGGAAGAGCCTTTCCCTAAAATCCAACCTAAAGCCCTCCTGGGACAGCTCCAACCATTCCCTCAGGCCCTGTCCCTGCTCTCAGAGTGTTTCTCCACCACCCCATGTGAGGAAGTTGTGATTCCATGGCTGTTTTGTCCCAGTTCTTTTCACTTTAACCAGTTTGCCATGAGGCACAAGTGCTTCCTTCCCTCGTTTTTGCCCCTGCTCCTCTCCCTTACTGTCTTTTCCCATCCATCCAAGAGGATTTGGATGGTTTGACGAAGTCTCTCTTTCTTTGATAATTCTGATGCCACAACAACACCACAAGATTTAGAAACCCCACTGCGGAATGTTCAGAGGTGACCACTCGCCCAACACAGCCTCTATTTTTGGATTTTTATCCCTTCTATCCAAGCTTTTCAGCTTTGTTTACATCCTCAGGCCCCATCGTGCTGCTCAGGCGCCACTGGCAGAGCAGGAATCGTTGGATGTTCATTTGTTATCCATTGTCAAAAGGGACAACTTGCAAATCCCACACTCCAGATGCGCTTCCTGCAACCTCTGGCAAATTCCGACAGCACGAGGATTTTAAAGGCAGCTTTTAAATCCAAAATGCTCACACAGGGGGATGGACCCACAGCCAAAAGCTTCACTGTGGAGCCTGAGGACCTCTCAGAAATGTTCTCCAAGTGATTTTTGTCAAACAAACTGCAAATTTGAGGCTGAATCTACATCAGCGAGCACAAGGCCTGATAAAAGTGGATTTATAGAGTGAAAAACCAGTGTTGAGTATCTGATGTGAGGATGATAGATGTTCAAGGGGCTGGTTTTAGTCTGGGCCTGTAGGCTGAGTGTGTAGAAATAATTGGGGAGAATTAAGAGCAACACTGGAACATTGTGTGGTTTTATTTAACCCAAAAAGAGCCCAGTTTGTGTGCTCAGAGCCTGCTGTGTGCTCTGAGCCAAAGCGTGCTAAGTGGCAATGATCAGGAGATCACTGAAGTAGCTGCAGCCTAATTAAGTGTCAGTCTGATCTAGCAGGAAGGTTGGAATTCATGTTTCCTAATTTATCAGCACGTTTAATTGAAATTGTTATATTTATGAACCTAAGAAAGATCTCGGTGATAACAGAACTTGTCCCTGAACTGCCAAAACCTTCCTGCCCCGTTCTGTGGAGACTTTGATCAAAAACAAATTGGAAATTCCAGTGTGTCCCTGCAAAATTCCTGTATATATCAAACCTAATGACTGAGGACTAGGGAGAGAATTCGAGCCAAGTCATGGTTCATAACTTGATTTTGAGCCTGTTCCAGTAACACCACCCTGCCTCACGCCAGTTTGATTTAGAGATAGGCCTCGTGCCCAGCAAAGGCTAATTTTGTCTGTAATTACAGATTTAATGTTCGTGACATGGTCTTTGCAGAGGAGGGACCCTCTGAGGAACCTTCAGACAGGCTGAAGAGCTGCTGAGGTTGAGAGTCAAACTGTAAAATATGAAAAAAAAAAAAGAAAAAAAAAAGAAAGGACAAAAAAAGTGAAGATAATAGGTTAAAGCAGCAGCAGCAGCAGGGCCAGGCTCCGTACCTGCTGCCTTCCTTGGGATGGAGAGGGAATTTGTCTTCCACCAGACGTGTTTGGATGTGGGAGCAGAGGGCTGAGATTAGGATCACAATAAAACAGGCTCGATTTCAGCATGTAATGTGAGGATTATTGGCTGTGCCTCTGTGAGATGTTTTCTTTTTGTGACTTCTCCTCCACTGGCTCAGGGATTGCTGAAAAGCAGGCATTAGACCCCGGGCTGATGCTGCAGCTACTTTTGTTCCCTCGATTCCTTCATCCCCAGCAATCTTTATCCACACTGGTTCTCCAAACTGGCAAATTTCTGAGCAAGAGCCACAGAAAATGGACAAGTTGGATGGGGCTTGGAGCAACCTGGTTCTTTGGAAAGCGTTCCTGCCCACGGCAGAGGGATAAATAACTTTAATCTCTTCCAACCCAAGCCATTCTGCATCCCAGGAATCTGATTCCAGGAATCCCAGAGGCAGGGAGGGGTACAATGATTTCAGAATTACCTTCACATGGGCCTGTATCCCTTTGTGGCAGGTGATAAAGCTGGGACTCCACTCCCAAATCATTCAATAACCCTCAAAAATAACTCAAACAAGACCTGAATTTTTGCCTCAGAAATGATTTTTCCTGCACAGTCCTGATCCCAGCCAGTTACCAGATTGGTATCTGCTGAAACTGAGACCAGAACCAACTTCCTTGTCTCACATTTCTGGGTGATAAAGCCTGACTGATTGTGTTTAAGAGGCATTGCCAACCCCAACAGGCACAGTGACTTCTGGGACTGGTGATAAAACAACCTTTATTGCCTGGGCACGACTCAGAAAATAAAGCACAAAGTCTTGGGTTTACTTTTCACATAACCTGCAAGGAGATTCAATTATTTAAAATAATATATAAGATCTTCACCTACAAATTTCTTCATGGTTTTCATACCCTGAGGCAAATTGTAGTGATACAAAAATCATTTTGCTAATAGTCAGTCTGCCAGTTCTAGGGGGAAATCTGTGTCTTAGTTACAAATGGCTAAATATGAACCACTTTTTGGATTCATTTTTTTGGACTTCATTTCTGTGCTGCGTCCCAAAACTCATAATTGTCATTATTGCCATCTCTGCTGGTTTTGGCTGAGGTAAATTTAATTTTTTTTTTTTTTTTCCCCAGTAGATGGCATGGAGCTCTGCTTTGGGTTTGTGCTGGATACAGGAGGGTTAATACAGAGATTTTTGTTTGTTTGTTTGTTTGTTTGTTTGTTTTTTGTTGGGTTTTTTTTGAGGTTTTTTTAGTTTTTTTGTTTGGTTGGTTTTGTTTTTTTTTTGTTTTGGTTTCTTTGTTTTGTTTTCAGTTTTTGGTTTTGGTTTTTTTTTTTTTTTTTTGTTCTTGCTGAGCAGAGCTTACACAGAGCCAAGACCTTTTTTGGTTTTCATTCTGCCACTCTGGCAGAAATTGGGGGTGAGTGGGAGATTGGGAGGGGACACAGAGCAGGTGACACCACAGGGCCATGAAGTTGATAAGGAGACTGGAGAGAAATTCCCTGTGGAGACAGGGTGAGAAATTTGGAGCTGCCTGGAGAAAAGAAGGTTGTGTGGAGACCTCACAGCACTTCCAGGGTCTGAAGGGGCTACAGGGGACCTGGAGAGTTCAGCTGCAAATGATGTTCCTCCATACTCTTTAAAATGCCATTTTTAAGGAATTTATTCTCTATAGCAAAGCCAGCAGTCAGAGATTCCCATCCAAGTCAGACTGGTGCTCCGCTCCCATCAGGAAAAGAATTCTGATTTTTCTTTGAAATGAAAGGTCAAGGGTAGGATTTGATGATCCTGGAGGTCTTTTCCAACCAAGCTGTGGGGTTAAGTAAAGTCCACAGTGTGACACCACAGGAAAATAAAACATCTCCCCACCTTTGTTACCAATAAATAAATGTTGTGGGGAAACCTAGTTAAAACCTAGAAGAACACAACATTTTTTCATTTTAAAATTAAAATCGGGTAGCTGAGAAATTCTTGAAGGAAAACCTAAAAGGATTTGGAAGGAGTCAACCATGAGACATCTGTGAGGGCTCTTTTGGCTGTTCTGAAGCAAAAGAGACACCTCAGAGTGAATTTCCACTCCTCACTACCTGAAATTCAAACCTGTGTGCTACAAACCCCACCCCTGCTTTATAAGAGGATTTTAAAAATCCAGAATTAAAAATTTCCAAACAAATACACACACACACACACACACCTCTTTTGGTTTTGTCTACAAAGGTGTGAGAATTCAGGGTTCTTCACCTGGGATTCAGGAAAAGAAGGATTTTTCAAACCATTTTGGACTAATTGCAGTGATGGTTGGCTGGAGCAGGACGTGGCCCTCTGCAAACCTTGGTTTCAGCTGATTTCCTGAGCTTTCATTAAAATCCCAAATTCAGGGTTCCATGGGAGAGTCCTGCTCTCCTGCAATGTCTGAGCTCCTCCAGGAGAAACTTCCTTCAGCAAGTTCTGCACTCAGAGGTGCAGGAGAGAGTTTCAGAAAAACTTTCCTGGTGCAGAATCCAGATATTTGTGTTTCCTCATCCAAAATCCAGATATTTCTGTCTCAGCCTCTAGAGGAGCCTCTGCCCTCCAGCAGTTTCCCTGAGCAGCCCCATCCCTGCCTGCCCAGGGCTGTGAAATCCCTCCTGTCTCCATTTTAACCTCCGTCCTTGGAATTTGTTCTCAGGAGCAGAACATTCTGTTTTGGCAGCAGCCCAAGGGCAACTAATGAGAAGTCAGCTGAGCTCTGACCACTCAGCAGGGTTTGTGAGTCTGAGCAGACAACTTGGGTCACAAACAGCACAAAATGCTTTCTCCTCCTTGACTTTGTCCACTCCTGGCCTCACCAACAATTATGATTTATTATTCTAATTACTCAGAAATACCACAGTGTCTGCTGTGGGTTCTTAGGCTGTGGAGTTTTTAGGATTCTCTTCATGAAAACCCATCCCCAAAAGGAAAATGATGTCACAGCAACACCAGGAATGAGAAATATTGTGATTTAGGAATTGTGCAGCACCATGAGGGCACATTGCTGTGGAAAATCCCCCCTGGGGGTGTCAAAGGTGGCCTGGATGTGGCACTCGGTGCTCTGGGCTGGTGACGAGGTGGGGATTGGTCACAAACTGGACTGGGGATGGCTTTTCCAGCCTCAGTGACTCTGGTATTCTGTGAAAGGGCTTCAGAGTTAAAAAAAAAAAATACAATGTCAGTCTTCTGCTGGACAGAATAATGTTCCTATGCCTCGTGGGAGGAACAGGTTTTATTGAGAAACATTAAATAATTTCTAAATACCCCTATACATTTCAGAGCACAGGACATTGAGTGATTCTACAAATAGTTGATCACACAGCTCTGCTGTTTGCTGAAGCAGAAATATTTTCTAAGTTTTAATTTAGGGATGCTATTTAGGGATCCAGAGCATCATCACCTTGGGGAGACCTTGCACAGTCCAGAAAGCCTGGTCAGCTCGGGAATTTTCCCTAATATTTTATGTAGTGATGAGATCAATAGGGTGGATCTTTCCCTGTTGCTGCATTTCAGTTTGAATTTACATCCCCTAATCTGCTTTACATTGAACAGCACAGCTCTTCCCTTAGAGAGCATCTTGGGCTGGCCCTGTACATCCATCATGGAATAAATAAAAGAGAAAAATGCTCAAATACCTGACCCAAATACTTGTCCAGGATTTGGGAAGGCTCTGCCAAACTTCCAGTTCAGATGTACATCAAACATCTGAAGGAGGGATCCTCTCTTGCCTCGTCACCAGCAATGGTTTGACCCAGAATTTTTTTGTTAAATACCAAACCTCAGGAATATTAATATTATTTGAGAGACAGTCCCTTGAAACAGCATAACAAGTGGATTTTTATAGATCTGCCAGGAGTTGATGATATAGTGGCAGTGGGAATTTATTTTTTTTTTTAATAAATCAAGAGTGAAATGTCTGTGACTGAGGCAGGCCCAGAACATGGGATGAGGAAAGCTCCAACACGTCCAGCACGGACAGGGAGGGTCAGGGACTGAAGCCACATCTGGATCCAATGCTGGGCCAGTTCTTCACTTTGGAATGATTTGCACCAAAGGCAGCAGGCAGAAACATCCCTGACCTTTGCAGGGAGGCGGGCATGGGGAGCTTCGTGGCTGATGCAAAGATCTGCCTTTGGAAGGCTTGGCACCTCCCAAAGGATCCTCACCAGTGGCAGCATTCACAATGATGCCTCAGGTTTGAGCTTTTATATTTTCACATTCTGTGCTGCTTTAGTGTGCAGTTCTGAGCTTCATATCAGGGGATGGTGAGCTCTGTTCACAGAGCAGGGAGACAAAACAATTCCTGCTCCAGCTGGGCACCAAGGACAAATGATCCAAAGCTCAGGCCCAAGTATTGTAAAATGCAGGTGAAGCTGGTGGGAAGAAATGCTGATGTCCAACTCCAGAAGGCTGAATGATTTCTTTATTATAACTATGCTATAATACATTAATATACTATTTAAAGGAGATACTCAAACTACAAACCTACTTTTCTCACTACCAAATCTAAACAGCTCACAACTGGTGCCCCTCTCTGAGAGCCCAGCCACAGGTGGGTTGGATTGGCCACCAGGCTCAAACAATCCTCACCAGAATCCAACCAAGCAATCACCCCAGGGAAACAATTCTCCAAACACATTCCCCATGGGAAAAACAAGGAGCAGGAATAGAAATTGTTTTCTCTTTCTTTCTCTCTGTACACCTCTGTGAAAAATCCTGAGAGAGAAATGTCCTTACCACACCCAGGAGCACAAACAGCGTGGGCTGGAGAGAGAAAAACAAGCAGGATGGGAGTGCATGGGCTAAAGCTGGAATGGGACAATGAACTGCAAGGTGCAAATGGAGCAGAGCTGATCCCAGTGAGAGCCCCCGGGAGCGCTCGTGCATTTTGGGACCATTTTGGTTCCTCTTGGCTGCAGCCCTGGCTGGGCTCTGGTGCTGCCCAAGGTGGATCCATGGAGGAGATCCTTTTCATAAATCCCTGCTTTATTCTTTAACTCTGACCAGCTCTGCTCTAGCTCAGCCTTCACAAGGCATGAACAAAACAGAGGGAAAATTTACAGCCTCTTATTCCAGAAGGATACTGGGAGAGTCATTTAATAAATGCTTCTGGGTGATGCGGCCTGGTGGTGAACAAACACGATTCCAGTTCAGATATTGAAATTTCCAGTTCAGATATTGGTGTCTGCAACGTTCCCAAGGGAGTTTAGCGTTTCAAGCCCATTTCTTTGGGAAGGGTTGTCCATCTACGAGACTCAACCACCCCAAGGCATTTCTAGATCTCTGCTCACCCATCCGAGTGCCCATTCCCGCTGTACTCGGCACTGGGTGAGGCCACGCTCAAATCCTGTGCCCAGTTTTGGGCTCTTCATTTCAAAAAGGACATTGAGGGGCTGGAGCGTGTCCAGGGAAGGGAACACAGCTGGGAAGAGGCTGGAACACAAATCTGATGAAGAGAGGCTGAGGGAGCTGGAAAGGGGCTCAGTCTGGAGAAAAGGAGGCTCAGGGGGGACATCATTGCTCTGCACAGCTCCTGACAGGAGGGGCGGGGGAAAAAATGAGAGGAAATGGCCTCAAACTGCACCAGGGGAGGCTCAGGTTGGAGATTGGGAAAGAAAATTTCCCTGGCAGAGTGGTCAGGCCTTGGGCTGAGCTGCCCAGGGAGGTTTGGAGTCACTGGAATTGTCCCAGAGGAGTCTGGATGTGGCCCCTGGGGACAGGGTTTGGGGTGATGGCACTGGATGATCCTGAAGGGCTCTTCCACCTTGGCGAGCCTGTGATTCCCAAAGGCACGAATACAACAGCAACAGCACAATTTCCCTTGGGAACCGGAGCAGTTTGAGCTCAGCTCCGGAGCATCTCCCGCAGCCCGGCCCGCTCGGGGCCCGCACGGCAGAGCACACTGACATCTAGTGGGGTCTGGGGAAAGCACTGCCTTTGTCTCCTGGGCTGCCAAAAATCCCCCCAAAAATATGTGCACAGAAGCGTTTTGCACCTCACCGATTTTCAGCCATCGAGCAAGGCCTGAAATGTGGCTGCCCCTGGATCCCTGGAAGTGTCCAAGGCCAGGTTGGGTGAGGCTTGGAGCAGCCTGGGGTAGTGTGGAAAGTTCTCTGTTCACGTCAGGAGATTGGAATAAGATGATCTTTAAGGTCCCTTCTGACACAAAGCATTTTGTGATTAACACAGAGAAAGTTGAGCCTCTTCCTTGTTCCATCCCTATTTTGGTCAAGGTTTCCAGCTCTTTTCCAGGTGCAGTTGACAAGTGCCCTTTAGGGTTTGAGAGGGATAAGACAACTCAACACATCTTCCTGAAAAGGGAAGTGACTCCTTGTAAGGGAACGTAGCAGGAGAAAGGTAACAAGAAAATGTGGAGGCAAAATATATTCATGCACGTTCTTTCAGTATGACTTTCTTCCTTAGTTTAGCTATGTCCCTCCAAGTTCATGTTACAAAAAAAAACAGGGGCTCTGGTGTTGGGTTTGAGGGATAGGAAAATCAATTACTCATCCTGGTGTGATCCTGCAGCTGAATTCCCCGCCATAACCCACACTGCTGTAGGGAAAAAGGGAATTAATCATGGATATTAGACTGAAGTGAGTCCATCTCAGCCAGTCCTGCCCAGCTGCAGTGTTGTCTCCATTTCAGTGCCCATCCCTCCCAAACTCCCAGCCCCTGGTCTCTAGGAGACTGTAAACAATCAGCTGAACCCGATGCTCCTTTTTCCAGCATTGTGTCCCGCCCGGAGCAGGCACGCTCTGCTTTCTGCCACCTCCCCTGCCATGACAAATTTAGACAGCTTGGGTCACGTCCTCCCAGCTGGGTACTGACACGGGGCTCCTCCTCAGCAAATCCTGGAGCAATTTGAGGTAGGAAGATGTGTTTGGAATTCCTGCTCTCGAGGTCTCCTTGAACTCTGACCTCTGGGAGCTGCCGGGCTCTGCGGCATCTCCGGGTGATCCGTGTCACCTTCACGGGATCCGCGTCACCTCCATGGGATCTGTGTCACCTCCACGGGATCCGTGTCACCTCCACAGGGTCTGCGTCACCTCCATGGGATCCGTGTCACCTCCATGGGGTCTGCGTCACCTCCACAGGGTCTGCGTCACCTCCACGGGATCCGTGTCACCTCCATGGGGTCTGCGTCACCTCCACGGGGTCTGCGTCACCTCCACGGGATCTGTGTCACCTCCACGGGGTCTGCGTCACCTCCACGGGATCTGTGTCACCTCCACGGGGTCTGCGTCACCTCCACGGGGTCTGTGTCACCTCCACGGGATCCGTGTCACCCCCACGGGGTCTGCGTCACCTCCACGGGATCTGTGTGACCTCCATAGGGTCTGCGTCACCTCCATGGGATCCGTGTCACCCCCACGGGGTCTGCGTCACCTCCACGGGATCCGTGTCACCCCCACAGGATCCGCGTCACCTCCACGGGGTCTGCGTCACCTCCACGGGGTCTGCGTCACCTCCACGGGATCTGCGTCACCTCCATAGGGTCTGTGTCACCTCCATGGGATCCGTGTCACCTCCATGGGGTCTGTGTCACCTCCACGGGATCCGTGTCACCTCCACGGGATCCGCGTCACCTCCACGGGGTCTGCGTCACCTCCACGGGGTCTGCGTCACCTCCACGGGATCTGTGTCACCTCCACGGGATCTGTGTCACCTCCATAGGGTCTGCATCACCTCCATGGGATCCGTGTCACCTCCACGGGATCCGCGTCACCTCCACGGGATCCGTGTCACCTCCAAGGGATCCGTGTCACCTCCACGGGATCCGTGTCACCTCCAAGGGATCCGTGTCACCTCCACGGGATCCGTGTCAGATCTCTGTAGGGAAGCAGCTGATGCAGGAACGCAGCTGATGCAGGGACAGGATCAGCTCTTCACTTTCCACACAGCAGGACAGCCCTAGGATGGGGTGAGCATTTCCCTGCCTGCCACGGATTTTCCACAAAGAGCATGGAGCATCTCCTGCCTAGCCAAGGGGGTGGTGGTGTCACTCCTCAGCTCCTGTAGGATCATCTCGACAAGCTGATCCACCAGGGATCATCTCCACAAGCTGTGCTGATGTTCCTGAAGCACAGAAGAGAGAAAAGCTGCTGGGGTGCCAGAGAGCTGCACGTAAGTCACAGGGTGGAGAACAGGCTCTTCTTGTCTTTCCTGTTAAATGCACAGATGAGAGAGAATGGATAACAAAACCTATTTTCCTGAGCAACATAAAGCTGATTATTTGCAGGATGAAATATATAAGCTTATGTTTTAATTAGGGTTTAAAAGAGCTCCTCCACACAGGTTGAGTTTGTAAGAGTGGGATGTTTGCTTAGTGCTGTTCCAAATAAAGATTCCTCTTCTCTGACTTATTAAGAACTGGAAAAAAAAAAATCCTGGGGCAACACCATGTGTTAAGAGGGTATGAAACTTCAGGGAAAGAGGGGTGGGAGTGATTTTAGGTTTGTTTGGGTTTTTGTTTTTTTTTTTTCACCTGAGGAAATAGAGAGTTTATTCCAGCCTGCTGAGAGCACAGAGGGCTGTTTCAGCTGCCTGGTGTTGTTCCTGTTGTTTGTAACTAAACAGCACCAGCCAAAGGAATTTCTTGGTACCTCACTGATTGATTCTAAACAGCTTCCCTGCCACAGCTGCACAAGTCAACATCAGAAGCTTGCACTGAATTTTAGGTCCAGCTGTGAAAGGCTCAGACTTTTAAATAATAATATTATTATTAATAATAATAGCACATCATCTTCTACATCTAAATGAAAGTTGGGCCAAAGATGCCCAGATGTGCAAAGTTTCATTTCACAGAAATTGCCACCTTATTTCTGCACAAGCTTCAGGTTTCGGAGAGCATTTTTCTCGTGTTCTGTTCACATCACAGGTTGCCAAAGTTTCTTGGAGCCTTCTTAGCTTTTGGACAAGTGCAGACAGTTCTGAACGAGCAGAAACTGTTTGAAAGGATCCAGAAAACTGGTTCACACCCTCCTGAGTACAAATTGAACGCAGCTCTGCCAAGCACTAACCCAAACAGAGCCAGCCTGTAATAAAGCCCAAGAACTTATTAATTCCCAGGGTGCAGGTGCTGAGTCTGCTGCTCCTGCACTTTGGTCTGTGCTGCTCTTGTGATGGTTTTTCCCACTCTGGTTTAAGTGTTTGGGTAAAACTTTACAATACAGGGATGAAGGGAGCTGTAATTAGCCGGGGAACTCAGGAATTGAGGATATTAACTCACACTCTGCAGCCACAAAAACCTGCTCACCTTTTCCCAGCTATTTCAGAAGGGAAACAGGGAACATCCACCTTGTTAAGATCCAGTGGCCTACATTTCAAGGGCTGCTGCAGTAACCTGAGCCCCCTGGCATTATTTTCCAAGCTCTCTGCCAGTGCAGAGTGTTCAATTTAACATGCTCAGCTCACTCCTTGCTGCAGCAATGCCCCTCAGAGTGGCAGGAGCTGCACAATCCTTTCTCCACCAGGACCAAGTTTCCATTTTTCCTGCCCAGATGAAATTCCACTCGCAGGTGTGGGGTGTTTTATTTGTTGGAGAGGGGTAATGAATACTGTAGAAAAGCTCAGGCCTGGAAGAAGGCAGCAGGATGAGGGAGGATTTAGACACAGGATGAAAATTGTAAAAGTGGCTTTAATATTGCCATTACTCTTCCAGGGGAGGGAGAGAGTATGTTAACAATTTTATAATAGAGGCAAGCACAATACAAAATTAAACCTCTGAGAGATCCCCCTGCCCTTCTTCTCTACTTAGGCTATATATATATATATTTTTTTTTTTAAGTAATAACCAAACTTCCTTCACAAGTGCTCAGTACTTACAGAAAATCAGGACACAAGGGCATCTCAGTTCCTGAGTCATATCCATAATTATATGATTGAAATAGCAAATGTCATCAATAAGGCTGCATTTCTCTCACACAAACACTCCCTGTTAGGCCATTGTTTGGGATAAACTTGTGACCTGGATGTCACTTTTCCCCACACATTAGAGCAGAGCAGTTGCAACTGTGCTTGGCTCACACATTTAATGTTAATTTTGAGCTCATCAACCAGCCTTGAGAGAGCAGGAGCTTCTGAGATACCAAGTTCCTGAGCATTTTATGAAAATAAGCAGCGAGGCAGAGAAAACTGTCCTTGGAATGCTTCCAGGGTAGGAAAAGCAGCAGCAGAGCTGCATTTACTCCACAGCACAGTTCACCACAGGGATGCTCAGTGCTCTGCAGGAAACAGAGTTTTTCAGCCCACTTCTCAATTAATTCATGGACTTAGAATTTCAGATTCATTGAGGTTGGAAAAGAGATCCAAGATCACCAGGTCCAAGCTGTGACCCATGCCCACCTTGTCCCCAGCCCAGAGCTCTGAGTGCCACCTGCAGGGATGGGCACTCCAGACCTCCCTGGGCAGCCCCTGCCAAGGCCTGAGCAGCCTTTCCATGCAGAATTCCCTCCTGGTGTCCACCCTGAGCCTCCTCTGGCCCAGCCTGAGGCTGTTCTTGCCCTGTCAAACCTTCACCCTGCTACAGACCAAGTGATGGAAGGGTTGGCATCATCCTGAGGGTTGGGAAAGCTGCTGAAATCCAATCCAGGAGCCCCTGGAGCTGTACAGGACATTCAGAGGGAGGTGGGTGCTGAATGTAGGTCCCAGCTCTCACACCAGTTACTCAAACCCCCTCATCTCCCCAAGAAATGAAAGCACCACAGGTTAATTACTCCCACCCCCCAGATTTCCTCAGCCTTAGCTCATTTCATTGTCCTAAAAGAGATGAGCAGAGGAAAATCTTTTCTCTTTCAGGTTCTGGGAAGAACAAGAAGCAAACATTAAACAGCAAAAAGGGAGCTGGGAGCCAAAGCCATCCTCACATCAGCTCACTCTCCAGCTACAAAGCAGTTTGGCTCAGTGAAGGCAGCCACAGCCAGAAAACTGGGGGATTTTAAAACTTCTGTGTAAACCAGAGCCCTTACAAGGAGAAGTGAGTAAATTATATGATTTTTTTACAGAGCTACACTCCTCTAACCCTCCCTCCCCCAAATACAGAAGGATTGAGTCTGAACCTGCTTCTCCCCACTCTCGTCTGCGTTTTAGTTCCCAACAAAGCAGAGCTGAGGCTGTCCTGTCCTCACCTCTCCTGGCCTCAACAACCCAAAAAAATCAAGCCCCTCTCTTTCCCTCCTTTATAACCCTGGCCCTCAGTCTTTAAGGGTAAAAGGTCTGTAACAAAATTAATAACACCTGAAGTTAATTTCTGCTGCCTCCCATGCTGCACCTAACCTTCCAGCAGTATGTAACTACTGGATTTTTGGGGTGGGCTAAAAACACCTGCCACAAATCTTTGATGTTTTCTCTTTCGTATCCAGTTTTCAATACTGGGCTAAATTTTTGGAGAAGTGGGACGTTTTTTGTTTAGTGTAATTATGCACACACATAAAATCAATGTGTGTGATAAGAAATGCTTGTGGTTATTGTTATCACAATGATAATGATGATGGGAGTATTTAACTGGCTCTAACTCAATACCTGGATAAAAGGTGCAAGGGGACAAAGACTTGAACCAGTTGCATCCTGAACAGATAAATTTAATTCCTTTACTCTTAGTGTCAGAAGAAGGAAGGGGAAATGAAGCCAAACCCCTAAAATATAACATATTATGAGTTTGAGTGAGAGCTTTTATTCCTTACCTCTCCTTTTCCAGGCAAGGGGTGCTGCCATAAATCTCTGGGTCTGGCTGATGGAGATTTTTCACCTCCATCCCACCTTGCCTGACTTTTACAGCTTTAATAATCATGTCAATATTGCCTTTGCAGTACAATATTTCTGTCCTTCTCGGGTCTATCCTAAGTTTGCTTAAAGATAAAAAGAGGTGATAATTAATTTGTGTGAGAGAAGAGGCAGAGCCTTAAATCCTTTCCTGTTGGAAAGCAAACTGAAGTGTGTGCTTAGCAGTGGTGGTAGCTGAGGGTTTCCTCATATTCCTCCTTTTCCCAGGAGGAAGAAAATGATTTGGAAAAGCCCTTATTATACAGAAGGATCCACTTTGAGTGTTTGAGGACATGGATTCAACCCCAGGCTGAGGGTTTTCACACTCCTGCATGTGAAAAACTCACTCCTCCTGAGTTTTTATGGAGTAATTGTTGTTTAAATATACAGTCAGAGGCACTCTGTGGATATTTCTGCTGGATCCTGTGGTAGGAACTATTATGGAAATGATGTTGCTCCTCCAGTACTTCACTGGTTTGGAAAATGTTATCTCCTGTCCTTTGGGATACTTCCACACACAAAGAGAGAGATTCATTTCTCAGGGCTGTTTGTAAACACTGACTCAAAGCTGCCATTTCCAAAACTCAGCAACCAAAGAAGCGTTGCTGTCAGTCACCCAAAATTCAGATTATTGTTCAGTATTGCCCAGCTGGATCATTATCCTTCCACTCTCCATTAAGCCCTCCCAGCCCATCAAGCCCAAGCTCTGACCCATGCCCCACCTTGTCCCCAGCCCAGAGCTCTGAGTGCCACCTCCAGGGGACACCTGCAGGGATGGGCACTCCAAACCTCCCTCCTGCCAAGTCCTGAGCACCCTTTCCATGCAGAAATTCCTCCTGGTGTCCTCTGTCTTTCTCTCTTGTGTTCAGTATTGGCCCCATCCACATAAACCTTGGCATCTGGGCTGAATTTCCTACAACAGAATTGCCCACAATCTCTTTGGAACCATTTCTAGCCACAAAAAGAAGTTTGCAGTTTATGTGAAAGAAGCTGCAGAAAGAAAATATTCAAGGTTCTGTGTGGTTGCCCTTCTTTTTGCCCCTTACATGTTATCCCCACAGCTCAAAATTAAACTGGTCATGGAATAACTGCAAGAAAGACTCCATGAATTTCCTCCTTGGGAACTGGATGTGATGGGAAACCAACCCAGATTTTGCTCTCTCACCACACTGGTTAAACTTTGCTTTTTGCACAATGACAGTCAGTAGTGATAAATATGGTAGGAGAAATTTTGTCTGTTCCTTGTTGAATTAGAGAGAATTTTTAGAGTGGACTGTAAAAGATGGGTTTAGGATAATTGTGGAACACGACATGCAGTGTATGAAGTGCAGGGGCAATTCAATCACTCACAGGGTTTGCTTTAAAGAGTAAAACTCCACTTTCGTGGACTACAGGGTGGGTACTTGGACTATTCTTTGTGAGTAAGACAAGAAGACTTGGCTCTCAAAACAAAAGAATTTATTAGATCCAAGCCCCTTCTTAGAAGAGTCTTGAAAGTTTTGAACATGTTAAGAAAGGTAGAGTGTAAAATCAGAAAATAACAGTTGTGTAGCAGACAAATACAAAGGGTTTGATCTTTTCAACCCCACCAGCCTTAACTAAGGAGATCAACAGTTATTATTTTTTCCTTGCTGTTTTTCAGGATGGGAAAATCCTGATTTTCAGGTTCATGCAAGTGTCTGATCAAAAGACCTTCCTGACAGAGCCCCCAGGGATGTCTCCTGCGGGTTTTTTACTCTGTCCTTTACATTTATCCCTACTCGCTTCGAGCCACGGCAACCATCACACGTTTGGCTCCATTTGTCCTCAAGATGTTTTAAAATTCAGCCTTTTTAACAGGAAAGAGCCCTGAGAGAGAGGCAAAACGAGACATGTGAGTCATGGGGAACAGCTACAAAGAGGAACCGGAGGAAAGGGAGAACATCACTGCAGACCAAATGTGTTTCACACATCTCGAGCTCTGCCCTGCCCCACATCTCCTTTCCCTGCCTTTCTGCTCCAGGAATTGCCTCCTCTTCCCTTGTGGCAAGGGCTGTGGATCTCCTGTCACATTCCCTTTTCCCTCCCATTCAGTGTTTTTTATTATTCCTTATCCCTGCTTCATGTCCGAGTTCTACAATCCTCATCTGTAATGAGATTTCTTTTCTTTCCCTCACTTCTTCTCAAGACAAGGAGTTGTGAGTCATTGTACCAACAGCTTCTTTTCTCAGATCCCCAGATCACTGAAAAGGAAAAGCTTGAATTTAGGGAAAATAATAGAATTTTCTGTGAGTTTTTTATGGAGTAATTGTTGTTTAAATATATAGTCAGAGGCACTCTGTGGATATTTCTGCTGGATCCTGTGGTAGGAACTATTATGGAAATGATGTCGCTCCTCCAGTACTTCACTGGTTTGCAAAATGTTATCTCCTGTCCTTTGGGATACTTCCACACACAAAGACCATTTTGTGGGATTTTGAACTCAGCATGAAGCACAGAAGCCAAGTAAACTCCTGAACCTCCCACAGTGGGACCGTGAAGCAGCTCCAGGGAGACTCTAATCAGCAACCTGTCACCTTCCCCAGGCTCTAGGAGGACAGGGGAGATTATTTTATCTGTCCTCAGGAAATGTGCCTGCCACCTGCTTCCTGATGCCAGGAACATCATGGGGAGGTGGGACCCTAAATCCTTGCTTTTCATTCAAACACTTTCCTTTCTGAAGCTGGGCTCAGCTGTTGGGAACCCCTCTTCCCTGCACATGAGATCTTCAAAATTCCAGATTCCTCACACGGATAAAATTTTCACAAATATCCAAGAGTGGTAGAAGATGAAGCCACTGCAAAGTACAAAGATAAAGGCTCCTAAATCATGGAATCCCAGAATGGTTTGGGTTAGAAGGGACCTTAAAGCTCATCCAGTGCACCTGCCATGACAGAGACACCTTCCACTGTCCCAGATTGTTCCAAGCCCCTTCCAGCCTGGCCCTGGACACTTCCAGGGATCCAGGGGCAGCCACAGCTTCTCTGGGCCTCCCCACCCTCACAGGGAACAATTTTTTCTCTCATAATCTCTGTTGATGTTTCGGAAAATGGTGACTGCTGCCCTTACTGATCCCTCTTCCTTACAGAGCAAGAAGGAAGAAAAGTTCTGTGAGCCACACTTGGGTCACTTGGAGATTTTACAGATGAAAGACAAGATTGATGAACCTTTTACTGGACCAGGAGTTCAGGGCACTGGTGTGAAGTGCTTTTTTGGCATGTCTGACTCAGGAGACAAATCTGAACCAGCCGTGGGTTCTGAGTGCCCTTTTGTGGCTGACTCCACCTTGAGAATATATTCCTTGCAATAGCTGAGCTTGAAGGTGATGAAAGCCTAATTTGCTCAATGAAATTCCACATCCAAACACGAGTGGCACAATTTCCTGGCTAGTTTGAGGTCAAAATAGGTTTTCCTGTTGTTATTTTGGTTTCCTGAGGCAGAGAGAGCAGTGACAACCTTAGGCCCACATCCACCTGAGCTGCAGGAGGGCAAATCCTGACAACAGAGATGAAACCACAGCTCCTGCAGACCTGGTGGCTTCTCCCTTTTTTCTGCTACACCCTCTGAACCTCCTTTTCTCCAGGCTCAGCCCCTTCCCAGCTCCCTCAGGAATTCTCCAGCCCCTTCCCAGCTCCCTTCCCTGCCCTGGACATGCTCCAGCCCCTCCAGGTCTCTCCTGCAGGACCAGAACTGGACACAGCCCTCGAGGGGCCTCTCAGAGCCAGCCCAGAGGGACAATCCCTGCCCTGCTCCTGCTGGACACACAATTCCTCACCCAGCCCTGCTGCCAGTGGCCTCTTGCCCCCCTGGGCACCCCTGGGCTCGTGTCCAGCCCCTGGCACCAGCACCCCCAGGGCCTTTCCCAGCTTTCCAGCCCCTCTGCCCAGCCCGGAGCTCCTGGGGTTGTGGTGGCCTCATCCCATGGATCCAGCCTGTCCAGATCCCTCTGCAGAGCCTTCCTGCCCCCTCCCAGCAGCTGATGTTCTCCCAGTACATCTCCCAGTTCTCTTCCCTGCTGCTGAGGTGCTGTCAGCTCCTACAGGATTCATGTCACAGCACATTTCAGCAGCTTTTCGGCTGGTTTATCACTGATTGTCCTCGTAGCTTTCCTCTGACATGAGCCTCACACCCCTTTTGGCACATGGGAACAGTCACCACTCAGCTGAGAGTCACTCCAAGGCAGGGTTTGAAATCTGCCTTGAACAATGGAACATTTTATCAGCTCATTGATATCCTACAGCTGAGCTCTTGTGCTGCACATTGAAATTAAACCCTTTTCTGGGCTCAGCAGCCTTGAAAAGCCAGGTAATGCAGAGCAAATGCAAATGTGTAGGTGATTAATACATGATTGTGTCATGTGTATCAGAAGAGAATGCAATTAGAAGTGTTTTAATAAGATTATCCTGGCTCTTTTTGATTCTGGGCTCTTGCTGGAAAGGACTTGTGGGTCAAAAGAGTGGTTTCGTTTTCCTTTTTTTAAATGTCTGTAAAATTTGCAAATGTTGTGTGCACCCTTATTTACTTTGCAATTATCCTTCAAGAGCAGTGCTTGCTCTCTTGGCCTCATTTTCAAATTACTGTAATTCTCTTTTGGGAGGCTTCCCAGACAGAGGAAGATGTGGCCACTGCCACAGCACAAAGCTTTTCTTGCCTCTTATTTCCTCGCTGGGATGACATTTGAGACCACATCGTGGAGCCTGTCCTGAAGAATTGCTGCTGGGGTGTGGCCAGGAAGATTTGGGCTTAAATTTGTGCCCTCTGAAGGGATCTCAGCTCTGTCTGGAGAAGTTTCCTCCTCAGGAAATGGGAAATGTGGGAATCGGTGCCAAGCTCTCCTCCCAGTCTTGCGTGTGACCAAATACAAGAAGAAGATAAAATTATTAGGGAGCATCCAAAGGAGGGACAGGAGGATGGGGAAGGGTCTGGAAGGGGAGAGGAGCAGATGAGGGAGCTTGGAATGTCCAGCTGGAGGAGACTGAGGGGAAACTCCTCAGGGGCTGCAGCTCCTCAGAGGGACAGCTCTGATCTCTGCTCTGAGACAGGGACAGCACCCAGGGAGGGCTGGAGCTGGCCCAGGAGGGATTTAGGGTGGGTTTTAGGGAAAGGTTCTCCCCCCAGAGGGTGCTGGCACTGCCCAGGTTCCCCAGGGAATGGGCACGGCCCCGAGGCTGCCAGAGCTCCAGGAGCCTTTGGACAGCGCTGCCAGGGATGCCCAGGCTGGGCTTGGTGGGGGTCTGGGCAGGGCAGGGCTGGCACTGGATGGGATCCCTCCCAAATCAGGATATTCCATGATTTTTTAATCTCTGTACCCCCATTTCTCCTTGTCAGCAGCAAGTACAACACACTTACACACTTACACACTTTGTGGGTGACTGTCTTTGGCTGAGCTCCACGGTAACACAAATCCACTCAGGCACCCTCCTTGTTCAGACTTTGCTTTTAGAATACTCTTAGTCTATTTTTTTTTTTAGTCTATTTTTTTAGTCTATTTTTTTTTTTTTGGTCTACTTTTTCCCCCCAAAAGTGATTTCAGCATCTGGCACTCCCAGGCCCAAAGTGGATTGCTGTACAGCTGAACTGGAGCAGTGCAATAACAGAGGTTTGGAGTTCAGATTGCTTTCATGGTGTGCCCAGGAGCAAGCCTTGCAACTGTAATTATTGTCAGATAATTTTTCATTTTACTGATTTAACTTTTTCCCCATGATTGTCAATAAGGGCTGCTTTTTTTTTCTTTTTCCCCTGGACCATTGGGTGTAAGGCAAAATAACCTGCAGTCTAGTAAAAGGGTAATAATTGAGCAGTGCTATACACAGATGTGGCTGGTGAGGTTTCAGGGTTATTTTCTCAGTGGAACTTACACAATTCCAGAAGTCTGAATATGTCATTTACTTTTCGTTTCGGGGGTTGCACTATTCAGCCTAACAATATGTAATTTTTTACAAACAGAATCTAATAGAAAAAACATACTTTTATTAAAAAAAAAAAAAAAAAAAAAAAAACACCAAAAAAACAAAACCTCCAAGGTTTTGTAATAACCCCAGACCTCCAGTATTTAAAGATGAATGTAAAGCCTTGGTGCCAGCTACTCAAAAACCATTTAGAGACCAGAAACATGGGATCAGATTCTGCTGCTGTTCCTCAGCACGAGTGGTTTTTCTGCTTCAGCTCGAGTCTTTGGAGGCTAATTTTCAATCAGATAAAACTCTGTGAGAAAGAGCAGCAGAGCTGGGCCCTGAGTCACATGGCACTCAGCAAAAATTGAAAAATACCAGAGGCACCTGAAATTTTCACTGAAGACTGGTGGTCACCAGCAAATAATGATTAAAATAGTGGTAACAGAGAGTCTTGGCTTCACTGGCCTTTTACTACTTGGAGTAAGCAGTCACTTGCCAGATTATTATTATCTTGGCACTTGATGCAAAAAAACCCTGTAGTTTTCCATGTTCCTTAAAGCTGAGTATACATTTATTGAAAGAAAGCATTTATTAAACATGTGGGGACAGATTCTCCACAGGCATTAAATAACTTCCCTCCATCTGCCAAGAACTCATGCTTGTTACCTTTTATTATGCTGAGAACTGCAGGTTGAAAACGGTGGAAAAGGGGGGGGAAAGAGGTGGAAATGGAGCTTCAATATGAAAAGCCAAACTGGTTTCTGTCTCCTGGTATCAAATAAATTTGAACTCCATGGGTGTGGATTGTCCTCCCAGTGGCACCTGTGGTCCAAAAGCAGCACAGAGATGTTAAATTGGGAATGACAACCTGGGTTGGTGGAAGATGTCCCTGACCATGGCAGGGGTTGGGAACGAGATGATTTTTGAGCTCCCTTCCAACCCAAACTAATGTATG
Source organism: Vidua macroura (assembly GCF_024509145.1). NCBI lineage: Eukaryota > Metazoa > Chordata > Aves > Passeriformes > Viduidae > Vidua > Vidua macroura. The sequence continues at coordinate 2,204,397 of NC_071572.1, read as the reverse complement.
GTTCTAATATAATATACAATAAAAGTGGGATGGAAAAGGTTCAAAATATTAAGATAACAAAGAGTTTTGTCCCTTTTGTCATGGGACAATTGACATCAAACTCCTTCATGGGCTCAAAAAATAATTGGACAGAACAATGAAAGAAAAACTCATTAAAGTGAATCATTAAGGTAACACTTTAGGGTCAAGAAATCTGTGATGATCAGCTTGTAGGGACAATATTCTGCAAAAGCCAAGCTACATCCACTTCCTATTTTTATTTATTTCCTAAAGCACAGCTATTGGCAGTGCTGGGACATTGTGTTGATCTAACCCAACACAGTTTTTACATTCATAGGTAAAGCAGATTTTTTTTTGAGGCAGAGAATGAGAAAAACTCACACAAAAAGACTTCAGTGTGTGGAGATTCAACTCCAACTATCAACTCACTCTAAACCAACAGATCTCCCAAATCAGCTGTGTTCAGGCTCAGGTTTTGGTGAGATCCCATGGCACACAGAATTCCTGGGTGTAGGCATACCCTGACTTCAGAATCCAGGCTGATTAAAAGTGAATTGTTTGTGTTATTGGCTAAAACTTTGTGCCTTCCACTGATAATGCCTTTAAATCTCCAGGAGAACAGGGCAAAGCCTGAAGCCTTCCTGAGCTTTGCACACCCTGGCTCAGCTTCCAGCAGAGCAAGCAGGACTTGTGCCCTCAGGGAAGCATTTTTGAGTTTTTCCAGCAATGATAAATATCAGTGGGCAGAGCCATGCTCCTGACTGAATACAGGCTGTAAAAAAGGTCAAAAATCAACATGTGTGACAGGGGTTCAGGGACATAAATGCCCCACTGGTTGCTGGCACACCTTCCTCAGCTCGGGGGGACACCACCAAACAAAATATTTAGATGCTGCATAACACAACCTTGCATAAAAAGCATCTGCTGGCCCAAATTCTGTCTGTAATTTGTTCCTCTCTGAGTTTTTGATCAGCATTCACCCCAGTGAAGTTTCTTGTTGTCAACAGTGGCAAGAGAATAGCGTGACACCACCCAGAATGAAAATCCTGGCCCAGGGCCTGCCCGAGGGAAGGGTAACATCAGTGGCCTGACGGTTTCCAGTCCTTGTTTATTCATCCCTTTTGTGTCTTTCAAAGAACCCCAGGTAGGCAACTCAGAAAACATCCAGGGACAGACTCTGAAGTCACAGCAAGGTCACTGAGATGTCACAGGAGGCCTGTAGGCTTTTATTGCCTCCTTTCTTTTTGGCAAGAGCTGCTTTTTTAAGCGATTCAGCAGCCAGGCACTGCTTTGTCTATCAGCATCCAGATGGACTCGCTGCTACTGGGCAAGGATGATTATTCCATAGCAGGTATTAATCCACAGGAAGAGGAAGGGAAACAGGCTTCTATCCATACCCTTAATGAGCCTTTAAAGCACTTGTGAAGAGACAGAGAGTTGTCAGGGAGAATCCAAGATGGGATTCAAGGAAAACGCGACCTTTTCTGCAGCACCTCCATCCCGGGGCTGAGCAGCTGCTGGGATCTTCAGGAAGCATCACAGCCCAGTGATACGTGGTAGAATGCAGGACAAATAAACCAGAAAGGGCAGGGATTAGAGAGTTTAGATCCAAAAAAAGCACTAAATGGCCCTTGATAACTCCTGGGAACTATTTATTGATTCCTTCTCCACACGGCGCATTCCCATTAAATGATTTCATTTCCTTATTTCTCCTAATCACATCACTTACTTTAGAAGTCTTTTGCTCCCTGAGACCTGGGGCTACACAGATAACTTCAATTTCTAGTGTGGCTCCGCTTTTTATGACATGTGAAAAGTTGATCCAGTAAAAAGTAACTCCTTGGAGCCAGCAGGTCTGGAGCTTTCATCACCGGGAATCGCAGCTCCAAGGAAGGACTGGAGGGGTAATTCCTGTGCTAGGCTCACTCAGAATAACAAACATCTTTTTCCATCTCTGGATGGGCACTGATAAACTCCTTGGAAGATGTGACTGCCTCTGGAAAGTGTATTTACACCATGGAAATAGGGGTGAGAGATGAGGAATAATAAGATTAATGAGGCAATGATGCCGTAATGGTCGAATCCTTGAGTGCCTGTAAAAGCTGACACTGCAAATTTTTCCTCTGCCACAGGAAAACTTGCTGGGAAAAAGGCACTGGAAACAATACCTTCACTTTGTGGACAAAAAGGGAATGCTGCTTGGTGTTTTCCTCTGAAAATAAAGGAAGAAGGGGAAGGCATTAAGGGGTATTCAAAGGAAAAGAACCTGCATCTTCCAGCACTTCCCAAATTTAACCCCCATCCTTGTACAGATTTTTGCAAACCAGCAGCGTGAATAATTTTCTCCTGTGTGACACTGAGCCCTCTGGAAGACCTTTGCTTCCACCAGGTTTTGTGGTTTTTGTAGCAGGAGTGATTTGCTTGTTGTTTAAGAAGATTTTGGTTTTCCACCGCAGCCCTTGGTCCTGCGCGTAGGGGTGAGTTCCTGTGGTGAACGTGTCTGCTCTGAGTGTTATTTAAGGTTAGTAATAAAACCAGATCAGCCCAGACAGGTGTAGAGTGGGATTTATGGGATTTATGGGATTCTTGCTGCCAGAGGAGGAGGTCTGGGTGAGATGCAGGTGCCTGGCACTGCTCCGTGTTGGGCTGAGGGATGTTGTCCTTCCTTTGCTGTCAAAATTCACATTTCCAAAAGCCACCTCATCGTGGAGAGCCAGCATTAACCTCCAGACACTGAATAATCCTCTTTTTAGGGCCTTTAAATATTGTGTGGCTCTGCTGAGGCCCCTCACAAGGGGTGAATTTGCACCTAAAAATTCCATTTAATGGAAGAGCTCCCCCCCAGCAAACCAGGCAGTGGTGGGCACAGAACCCAGTTCTCACCTTGCCATGCCAATCAAGCTGAGAACAACCTGGGATTGTTCCAGATGAACACGTTTTCTCCCTCTTACAGCGTTGCTTTATAATTCCATATGGACAGAAAGGATCCATTTCCCACTCCTGCTCAGGGAACAGGCACACAGCAGCCATTACCTGTAATTTGTCACCTGTTCAAACCCCACGTGCATCAATAGGAAAATTAAATTCAGTTTCCTCTCAGTTTGAAAGATCTCTGAAGATATTCCCCCATCCAGGACAAGCAAGAGCTTCACCTCAGGCCTGTGAGTGCTTCTGGGGATGTCAAGTGTTTTCCTGGACAGGGCTGTGATCCATAGCAGATGTGCACCTGCACTGCAGAATGAAAACTCAGCAAATGCACAAAATTAAGGCACCAGGGTACCAGAAAAACGCTTGATTATTTTTGAGGTCCTGCAATTTTGCTCCTGTCTGCAAGGCTGGGGAAAAAAAAAAAAAAAAAAACAAAACCAACCCACCCTCCAACAAAACCAGGGAAATTAGCTACAGCAAGGCCACGTTTCAAAAGCACAGAGCTGTCTGAGTCCCTTGGGGGAAATTTTACACAATCCTACTTTCAAAATAATGTTCAGGTTGCAAAATTGAGCAATCATAAAAGTCAGGAAATTTAAAAAGTTAGTACGTGTCTTTCAATGTTAGCTCAGCAACAGCAAATATATGTAGTGAGAGGAGTTTGTACTTGCAATTTCTGTGTGAAATTTGAACTTTAAAAGTCTTCTTGTTGACCATTAATATGCAGCATAAACTATATTGGTTATTTAATGTCTCGAAGAGGCATCTTAATCATGAGAATTTCCTGGCTGTGGAATTCAGAGGGGGCTTGGTTCTGAAATAAAATGGCACTGCTGCATAGCTGAGTTGTTTTGGGGTTTTTGTCATCACCGGGAAAGAAAGGGAATTTCACCTGTGTTATAATCACCTCAGAATAACTTTGTGATGCTTATAAAAAGCTGTGATTTATATAGTTAGGGAACTGAACTAATCTTTTGGGGTTTTCTTGGTTTTTTTTTAAAGAACTTCTGTGGTGAAGAGACCACAGTGCTTCCCCCTTTGCTGGCAGGAGAACGAAACCTCCCCAGACAAATGCGCTCTACCTGAATTAATACCGAGCTGCGCCACAAAATGTTTCAAATACAGGATGATGTTTCCAGGCCAGATGGAGGAGCTCTGTGTGGTGGTTTAACTTCCCATGAAAGCCTAAATGCAGTGTGATGGCAGTGTTTAGATAAGGCAGATGGAGAGCCCAGCTCGGGCTGGGTACTGCAGAAACGCTGAGCCTTATAAATGAGCTGTACTGCGCTCTGGGATTTTCCTGGCTGAGCCTTTCAAACCCCAGGCCAGATTAAATCATCACAGCTGGGGAGAAAATATCAAGACCTGAATAACTACTTTATGAGAGCTGTAAGAGTGTGAAGGTTTTAGGAAGCTAAATAATTATGGCACTCTCTGAGAGCCACAGGAAAGATGAATGAGTTTGTGGCCGACAGCGCTGGTTCTGCTGATGTCATTCTGAAAAACAAATGAAAATATCAAAAATGTGGGGAGAGTTTCACACACGGCCAAAGGCACAGCTAAGGGAGCAAATACAGGTTAAAGTGTGGCAGTGAGGAGTCCAGCAACAGCTCAGCTCCAAGGAAAAATGACATTTTGGTGCTTCCAGGGATTTTTATGTGAGGTTCAGTGCCCCAGGTGGGGTGCAGGAAGCCATGAACATCCTGAGCTCTGTGTCAGTCAGCTTTGGGCTGCTTTGGTCATGGAACTCTGTCAGCCGGGGAATAAAACATCTTCCATGAAGGTATACAAGTGGCAGGATCTAAAACTTTGTGTCAAATCAAAAATTCCAGAATGGTTTGCGTTGGGCCTTAAAGATCATCTCACTTCAATCCCCTGCTGATGCCTTGTGCAGGCTGAGCTAGAGCAGAGGCTGGGCAGAGCTAAAGAATAAAGCAGGGATTTATGAAAAGGATCTCCTGCATGGATCCACCTTGGGCAGCACCAGAGCCCAGCCAGGGCTGCACCCAAGAGGAACCAAAATGGTCCCAAAATGCACGAGCGCTCCCGGGGGCTCTCACTGGGATCAGCTCTGCTCCATTTGCACCTTGCAGTTCATTGTCCCATTCCAGCTTTAGCCCAGGCACTCCCATCCTGCTTGTTTTTCTCTCTCCAGCCCACGCTGTTTGTGCTCCTGGGCCCGAGCTTTGGATCATTTGTCCTTGGTGCCCAGCTGGAGCAGGAATTGTTTTGTCTCCCTGCTCTGTGAACAGAGCTCACCATCCCATAATATGAAGCTCAGACCCACACACTAAATCAGCACAGAACCTGAAAAATAGAAAAAACCTGAGGCATCACTGCCACAGGCAGAGATTAGACCACTCATTAGACCAAATTGCTTCAAGCCCTGTTCAACCTGGCCCTGGACACTTCCAGAGATCCAGAGGCACCCATGAGTGTCACCAAAGTTAAGGCAAACAGCTAAAGGAGAAGACCTTTGGATCATGTGTGATCCCATCCCTTCCATCAGATGGGTTCTGGGGGAGCTGCTCTCTGCTCACACCAACACCAGCCAGTCCAAAACTCCTCTCAGAGGTGGCAGAGGTCAGTGGGGATATTTGGCCAGTCTGGGGCTGCCCAGCCCCTTCCAGAAATCATTTGGAGCAGCCATGCCAGCTGAGCTCCTGGGCTTTGCCAAACCTGGGTGCCACAGGTGCCACTGATCCCATCTATTCAGGAGTGGTGCAGTTTGTGCAGCTGACACAGCCGTGTGGCAATTCAGGGGGAATTTCCCCATGGAAAGGCTGCTCAGGCCTTGGCAGGGGCTGCCCAGGGAGCTTTGGAGTGCCCATCCCTGCAGGTGTCCCCTGGAGGTGGCACTCAGAGCTCTGGGCTGGGGACAAGGTGGGCATGGGACACAGCTTGGACTCCCTAATCCTGGTTTTTTCCAACCTTAATGATTCTGTGACTCTGTCAACCAGACTCAGCCTTTGTGGGGAAATAAAATGGCATCTGGGATAAAAACCAACAGACAAAAAGAGACACAATGTCCATGTTTAGCCTTCATGACCTTCAAGGCCCAGCTAAGCACCGAGCGACTGCGAAATGACGTGACAATGTATGAAACTTCTGAATTCCCTCACCCTGCCAGCTCATGCCAGCTTTATTTTTATGAGCACAAGGGCTGGAAAGCCAATTTTTTCCATCCAAACTTTCGTTCTGCCTGATGCCTGTGCTGCAGAGGAACAGCCATGTCTGGGATAAATCCTTGGGCTGGATCCAGGGGCTCCATCCCAGCTGCCTCAGCCCTGGGAGCCACGGCTCCAGAGGAAACTCCAAACAAACAGCAGAATGTGATGTCACTAATCTGGGTCTTTACCCAGGATTAAATAACAGATGCATGTTTTACTGCTGTCTCTTTCATTGATTCTCATTTTACTGCTTCCCTGCCTGTGTCACTCTTATCCTTTTGTTCCTGCTCTTTCTCCAGACCTCTGAGCTGCTCCTCTCGTGCAGACCGTGGCTGCTGTGCCCCTTGCCTGGGCTGCAGGTGGTTCTGCCAAGGAATTCTGCCCCAGTAATTTCAATATTTCTCTGTGCATCCTTCCCAACCTCAGTTTTACCTTCAGCACCCTCAAATTCTGCACCAGTTCCTTCAGAAATGCCAGAAATCCCTCTCAGCCTCCACACTGGCAATGCAAAATGATGCGATGTCCTTCTCACCATCTGCTGGACCTCAGCTAAGCCAAGCCCTTAAGTATGGACTCGTTTTAGTTTTTAAATGAATTTTATGTGATTAATCTCTCACAGCTTGATTAATTAATGTTGAAGGATCAGAGCTTTGGGGCGTGCTCAGGTTCACCAGACAGGTGAGTGAGGTTCCACACCCTGGCATTGTAAATTCTGCTGTTTCAACTTCCCAGGCCCTCTCACAAATATTTTCAGGGGAAAAAAAAAAAAAAAAAGGGCTGGTAAGAAGAGCTCCCTGCTTGGATGTGGGCGAGGGTGGGCAGATCTGAGGGGAAGCAAGGCCTGCCTGGCTCACAGCAAAATTCTTCTCTTCATTCCCAGCCCTCTTTGCTTTTTGAAAGAGGAGATTAGGAAATGAAGAGACGTTTGAAAGGCACATTGTAACCAAGCCTGATCCTACACCTACTCCCACCCCCTCTGCCAGGGCTCAGGGCAGTGCAGCTGCTGCTCTCTCTGCCAGATGTGCAGCAGCAGCCCCGACCCCTCCTCACGTCCCTGAAGCCTCCAGCACCTTCCCTGGGTGGAAACCCCCGTGGGTTTAGAACTGGACTTGCACCACCTCATTATTTTCCCAAATTTCCTCCTGGAATAGGAAGCTTTTTTTGGGTTGTCTTGGCTGGGAAGCCAAGGATACCATAATAAGCCAGGGAAGCTTTTTGGGGTTGTCTTGGCTGTGGGTGCTGCTCTTCATTTCATGGTTTATTCCTGCTTGGGACCATTCCCACATCATCTCTGCTGGAATTAAAATTCTCTCTCTTTGAAATACTCCTCAAAAGACACCAAATGTTCTGTTTCCATCACGAAATTTTGCAGCTTTTTGTGGTGTGTTATTTGGGGCTTTTTTAGAAGAGGAAACTGGAAGTTTCATCTTCAACCTGAATTTTTATAAAAGTCACTAGACCTGGAAAAACTGGAAAGGCAACAAAGAAAACAGGATCAGGTCCACATTATGGTTCCATTTAATTTTACTCCCCAGATTTTAGAGTTTTGTCCCCTCAGTCCCACAGATGACCAGTGGTTGAGGAAGGTACATTTAGGGAGAGTTTTATGTCACATATGGCATTAATTGCCATTCCCCTCAAGGGCTTCCACCTGCTTTTTGGGGTGGCTGAGTGGATCATTTGTCACATCTTGAACTCAGTCTCTCAGTCCTCCCATAAAATCTTTGGTGTGGAAAAAAAAAAAAAAAAAAAAAAAAAAAAAAAAAAAAAAGAGTGAAAGAGCAAAATGATCTGACTGTGGTTATAAAATGATTGATGTGGTCAGAGGAAGGGATATTCACATTTAGCTCTTTGGTTGGCATGTGAACAAAAGCTCTTGCAGCTCATACTTTTGCTGAAGGAAGCCAAGATTATTAGTTTTGAATGATAATAAACATCCACCATGGGACAACAGAGAGGAGGATATTATAACTTATTTTATCTACATTTATAAATATATTCTGCATGCAATGGGACTATTTAGTTCTGCCCTTTATTTATAGTATTAAAATACACACCAAACCCCTTCATTTCTTTTCAGAAAGTGACTGGACTTGGTTTACTGGAATAAAATAATAATAATAAAATAATTAATTGGTTTACTGGATCCTGGAGGTGTTTGTTTGCCTGTGAGACTCTGCTGGAGGAGTCAACACCCCCCCAAAAAATGGCTTTTTTCTTGCACTTGACTCTGTGGCTTTGGAAGAGTAATCAGTACCCGTCTGAATAATCTTAATTTGGATCTGTCTGCAAACAGACAAACACGATGGAATCCTGTGAATGAACGTGATAAATCAACATTTATTTCCTTCAGAGCCCATCCCTCATCTGGTCTGGAGTACTGGGTGGTAATCAGGGAAAGGAATCGTTCCCAAAGCTCTGGGGAGGCTTGGGCAGATCAGAGATGCCAGATTCCATTTCCAGGGGGTACCAAACACGACAAAAAATTCAGTGGCTGATGAGAGAAGGTGATGAAATGCTCGGTGCTGTTAAAATCAGGTGATTGGTTCTGTGGGAAATGGATTTATAGAAAATTATTAAAGCTTGATAGAAGGCTCAGTGTGCATCTGTATGCAAACTTTGAGACAAGAAATGCTGACTTAGAAATGCCATGGAATAGGACAGACATTGCTGAGAGAGAAATGGAGCTAGAAACAAGTTTTAAAGGATGGTTTTGTAAATAAGATTAAATATTTTAGAGAAATAGAACTATGAAAGATGCATTGTAGTGGAACCCATGAGGGGTTATTTTAAATTATTGGCTTTAAAGCATTTACAGCAGGGTGTGGCAAAAGCTGATAGGGCAAGAAACCCTTATAGTGTATTGTAATTAGGAAATAGTCAGCTTCTGAGTGTAATTCTGTATTGTCTCACCCTTCTCACAAGACTGAAAATGGAATAAAAGTTGTTAAAACGCCTCTCAGTTGCCCCATCTCTAAGTCAAAAAAAGGCATAATCCAACAGGTTCCGCTGACCAAACACTGGGTGACATTTTTTGATCATTTTGACTTTTTTTCCTCCATGAAAATAACTCCAGCTGAGGGTAAATTCATGGGTGCTTGAATCCCTGATGCTTTACAGTGAGACCACAGAGCCATTGCTCTAAACTTCACATCACATTTTTTTATAAGAGCATTGCTCTGAACCTCATGTAGCATTTCTTTATAAGTTGATACATGGGGAAAAGACAAGACAAGAGTTTATTTAGTTTAATATTTACACACGGGATTGGAGTAAAACCAAATCCTTGCCCTAAAAAAATAGACGCGAGGAGCAAAATAGAATTTTTGTGTGTGGCGGGACCGTTTTCCTCCCCAAATAAGAGCAGCCAAAGCAAACTCAGAAAGTCTCTGTGCTGGAAACAAGCATATCCACTTGTGGAACATGATCTGTGGAGCCAGGGCCAGGCTGTGCGTAGGCTGGGCTTTTATCAGCCCCTCAGATTAGAGGGGAAGGGGGGCACCAACATCTGCACAAAGCCGTGGGGCTGCAGTGACGCAGAACTGCGGGGGGCTCGGTGCCCTGGAGGATTCCTGTCTGCTGGCAAATTACAGAGAGCCCCGGGGATAAATCAGGGTATTTGTTACCCTGGATGCCAGGGGATGATGGAGCTGGGGTAGCCCCGGGGTCAGCAGCTCTGCTCTGCGCTCCCATAAATCATGCGCACACCTCTGTGCAGGGAAAGGAGGGTCACAGTTTACAGCAGCAGGGCTTTGGGAGCCTGGGGGGCAGAGTCTGGAGCTCTGTCCCCCCCCAGTGCATGGGGGCAGTTTGCTGGCTGCCCATTGTCTCGGAGTTCTTGGCATTCACAGCCCTCCCTTCATATTGTAGTTATTACATATTATATATTATATATTATATATTATATATTATATATTATATATTATATATTATATATTATTGTATCTGAGTTCTTGTCATTCACAGCCCTCCCTTCATATTGTAGTTATTACATATTATATATTATTGTATCTGAGTACTTGTAATTCACAGCCCTCCATTCATATTCTAATTATTATATATTATATATTATATATTATATATTATATATTATATATTATTGTATCTGAGTTCTTGTAATTCACAGCCCTCCATTCATATTCTAATTATTATATATTATATATTATATATTATATATTATATATTATATATTATATATTATTGTATCTGAGTTCTTGTAATTCACAGCCCTCCATTCATATTCTAATTATTATATATATAATAATTATATATTGTAATATGTATATAATATATATTATTGTATCTGAGTTCTTGTAATTCATAGCCCTCCATTCATATTCTAATTATTATATATTATATATTATTGTATCGGAGTTCTTGGCATTCACAGCCCTCCCTTCATATTGTAATTATTATATATATAATAATTATATATTGTAATATGTATATAATATATATTATTGTATCTGAGTTCTTGTAATTCATAGCCCTCCATTCATATTCTAATTATTATATATTATATATTATTGTATCAGAGTTCTTGGCATTCACAGCCCTCCCTTCATAGTGTAGTTATTATATACATAATAATTATATATTGTAATATGTATATAATATATATTCTTGTATCTGAGTTCTTGTAATTCATAGCCCTCCATTCATATTGTAATTATTATATATTATATATTATATATTATATATTATATATTATTATATCTGAGTTCTTGTAATTCATAGCCCTCCATTCATATTGTAATTATTATCTATATAATAGTTATATATTGTAATATATATACAATATATATTATTGTATCTGAGTTGTTGTAATTCATAGCCCTCCATTTATACTGTAATGATTTTCTATATTATATTATATTATATTATATTATATTATATTATATTATATTATATTATATTATATATTTCATAGCCATCTATCCATACTGTAGTTATATATTATATATATAATAATATATTGAAATTATATATATTATATATAATTGTATCTGAGTTATTGCAATTCATAGCCGTCTATCCATATTGTAGTTATATATTATATATATAAAAAATATGTTGAAATTATATATACTATATATAATTGTATCTTAGTTATTGTAATTCATAGACCTCTATTCATATTGTAATTATTATATACATTATATTTATATATATTATATTGTAATTTTTATATATATATATTATATATATATAATTTATATACATATAATATATAACTACAGTTATATATATAATATATATAATATATATTATATATATAATATATATAATATATATTATATATTATATATTTTATATAATATATATTTTATATTATATATATTTTATATAATATATATTTTATATATATATATATATATATATATATATATATATATATATATATATATATATATATATAAAATTGTATCTGAATTATTGTAACTCACAGCCCCTGTTGTAGTTCAGAGACCTCTGTGCTTGCCCAGCTCCACGAGCGTTTCCCTCCCAATTCTTCTGGGTGATTTTCCCCACTCTTTTTTTAACTGGCTCAAGCCTTGGCGTTTCTGCCATTTCCCGTGGCAGATTTCTGCCCAGTCTGCTGCGCTGCACAGAAATCCACGCCGAGAGCCAAACCAAACCCTCCTGCTCCTTCTCCCAGCCGGGTTTCCGTGCATCAGCCCGAACAAGTGACCTCGTTCCTGCCAGTATCCATTGAGAGCAGCCCTGCCTTGTTTATGATCCGTGTCCCACCTGGGCTCGCTCCTGCTCCCCACTCTCATGTTATTTGTGTTATTTAATAGTGCTTAGAACGGTTTCCAGCCCAATTTAACTTCACCTTTCTTGCGAGGTTTTGTGAGTTTTGGGGGTTGTGATCCCCAAACTGGCTCGTTGCAAAATCTTGGTCGGTGCTGTCCCGTGGCGCAGGTGCTTCCAGCAGCTTCTTCCCAGCATTTCAACCATTGCTTTGTTAAAGACCAAAAGGAAATCCGATGTGTTGCCAGTGGCATGACCTGCTGGGGGTCTGCATCCTCAGCTCTCCTCTCATTCCCAGATTGCTGGTGGCTTTCCAGAGGCAGCACAGCCCCTCTCCCAACCCTCCTTCCCCAGGCTCAGCCCCTGGGGTGTTGCTGTCCCACGTGGAGGGGCCGGAGCTCTCCCATGCAAAGATCTAAGGGAGAAAAAAATGCGCCAGCACAAACCCTGAAACAGGATCTGGGCTGCCATGCTGCACACCAGGAGGGGGAAGGGGAAGGGCAAGGCCATGTGCTGGATGCAGGCTAAGCTGCAGGAGTCAGCAGGGTGTCTCCCCGTCATCTCCGTGCTCAGGGACTCAGGGCACCCTTCCCCTCTCACTTCTGCCCCCATCTCGGCCCCATAAACCTTCATCCCACAGCTGCCTGGGCATTCACAGCCCTCTCACATCTTTTATTTTATTTCTCTGCCTTTTTTTTTTTTTTTTTTTTTTTTTTTTTTTTTTTTTTTGGTTCCCATGTTTCTCCCAGACTGAATTGCAGGCAATGTCTGAGCAGCTCGTCCTAAACGCAGAATCCTTGAGGTTGGAAAAGCCCTCCCAGCCCATGGAGTGCCCAGCTTGTCCCCAGCCCAGAGCTCTGAGTGCCACCTCCAGGGGACACCTGCAGGGATGGGCACTACTGCAAAGCTCCCTGGGCAGCCCCTGCCAAGGCCTGAGCAGCCTTTCCATGCAGAAATTTTTCCTGATACCGAACCTGAGCCTCCCCTGGCACAGCTTGAGGCCTTTCCTTCTCATCCTGTCCCCGTTAGAAAAGGGTGACTCCCAAGTGAGACAGCAAAATTGGCTCACTTTCTAAAGAAATATCATCAAACACAACCCACACAGGAAAAAAAAGGCTGATTTTTGCATTAATATTTGTCTGGCTCAGCCCACAAGGAACATCCAAGCCACCACTCACCTGATCCCACTGAATGTTCCTCAGCTGGGCTGTAAAGTGAGACATTTCCACCAGGCTGCTGATGTTCCTGGAGATAAACGTGTTGAGTTCCTGCTGCTTTCACCACTTGGCACGAGGAGGGGAAGGCTGGTGCCCAGCAGTGAAAGTGTTACTGAGCACCAGGGGCAGCTGGAACTGCTGAGGGAGGCACATGGAAAACATGACGCCGAGCAAGCGGGGCTAATTAACGCTGGCTGCTTAAATTAGAAAGCTTTTAATGGCTAATGTTTAAAAATAACACCTTAATGACGTCTAAAAATAGCTGCTGCTGAGCCCCAGAGTGGTTTGACCTCCATTAGATCGGGGGTCCATTTCCCAGGACTGGTGGTGTAAATCACATTTTCCTTTGAGGTCCTGTTCTCCCCGGGATCAGCTGCAAAGCCTCGTGCCTGACCTCGAGAGCCTCTTTGCAAACACACCAGAGTGAGCTGGATACTCCTCGGGATGGTGGGCAAGGTGTGGATGTCCTGGGTGGGATGAGGAATTGGAGAGGATAAACTTGGGTCATGCTCATCATGAGGGAGTGAAAAAAGGAGACTCAGGGCTGACCTCAGCACTCTCACAGCTCCTGAGAGGTGGCTGTGGCCAGCTGGGCTTGGGCTCCTTCTCCAGGAACTGACAGAACCAGAGCACACAGCCTCGAGCTGCACCAAGGGAAATACAGGTTGGATATCAGGAAAAAGTTTTTTACAGAAAGGTGATAAAGTTGTGGAGTGGCTGCCCGGGGAGGTGGTGCAGTCACCATCCCTGGGTGTGTTTAAAACAAGGCTGGATGTGGCACTGGGTGCCAGGGTTGAGTTGAGGTGTTGGGGCTGGGTTGGACTCGATGGTCTTGAAGGTCTCTTCCAACCCAGTGATTCTGGGAATTCTGTGAGTGGGAGATTCCCAGCCCAGGCAAAAACACGGATGAGGAAGGGGCTGCTGAGATTAAGGACACAGGAGATCCCAGCTCCATTTCCAGCTCTGTTGCTGATGTCTTGTGAGATGTCTTGAGGTCCCTCATGGTCCTGCTGTGACCCAAAACCATGTGGAGATCTCCCTGATCCTGGAGGAATATTCCCAAGATAATTTCCCTGAGATGTGTTGCAGGCTTAGATCCAGATACACCTCACAGAAAACAAATAATAATATAAAAAGGTAAAGTACTGCTTAATTTTCCTTAATATGGGAATCAGACACAAATAACCTGCAAGGCAAACATACATGAGGACTTCCCGTGGTTGGGACAGAAATGAAATATCTCCAGTGGTGCTGGAGGTAACAGTTTGCTCCTTTGTGCTGTGCTTGGCCCTAACTCGTGGCCTGTCATATCTGTGATAGCTGGGAGAAATCTGCAGCCTGACCTCCCCTGGAATGATGATTTCTGATATAAAACCTTCTGTGATTCTCTTGGAATCTGCAAACGAGGTGAATTCCTTCAGCAGCCACATAAACTCAGGTGTTTTCATTTATGTGTTACATGAAGAGTACCTGAAAGGCCGGGAATTGGCAACAGGAGGAAAAACTTTCCTAAAACCAGGCGCACTAAAGAAAAGCTGCTCTTTGGTTTGCTCTTCCCTTCCAGGCAGCAAATCCAACATCCCATTCCTGCCCATCCCATGGCACATTCCAAAGAAAAGGAATGTGCAGAAGCACAGAGTCCTCAGCCAGCGGTGTTGCCCTGCCCAGGCCACAAAATCCTTGTGCTTTTCCATTTTCCCCTTTCTTTTCACAACATCCAAGGGATTGTTTTGGGAAGAGACAAACCATGCTGCAAGATGGAGAGAGAAAATTTCCAAGGGCTGGAGGGACAGGACCCAGGGAATGGCTCCCACTGCCAGAGGGCAGGGCTGAATGGGAGATTGGGAATTGGGAATTGTTCCCTGGCAGGGTGGGCAGGGGCTGGGATGGAATTCCCAGAGCAGCTGGGGCTGCCCCTGGATCCCTGGCAGTGCCCAAGGCCAGCTTGGACACTTGGAGCAGCCTGGCACAGTGGGAGGTGTCCCTGCCCATGGGACTGGCTGATCTTTCATGCCCCTTCCAACCCAAACCATTCCATGATTCCATGATTTTGCTGTCAGGCAGAGATCACTGAATGCCACAACAACAGAGACCAACCCTGGCACTGATGTCACCCCAAGCACTCCAGACTCGTTAGAGCCAAGTCTGAGACAATGGCAATGTGGAGCAGCTTTCACTTTGCTCCCTCTGCATCCTCCTGATGGCATTGATGAGTTGATCCAGATGGTTTTCCTCCCTTTTCCTGCTCGGGCCAGCTCCAGCAAACACTTCCACTTTCTCCTCCGAGCAGGAGTTCAGCACGTGCACGGGGCTTGGCAGAGCCGGAGCCTAAACTTGTTTCTCTTCCTGAGTTCCAAGCTGGGTTGTGACGCAAGGGTTATTTTATATATTAAAATATCGTGTTTCTGCCCACACACGTCTCGCGTGATGGATAACAGAGCTGGCAAGGCAGCCACTGGAAAAGGCCACTTAGTCCGGGATTTATACAGAAGGAAGAGTTGCCATTCCTTGTTTTCCAGCTTGGATTTATACACGACCAAACTGTGAAGGTGTTGTCCCTCAGAAGCTCCAGGATGTTCGCCTGATTCCACACTTCACCCACAACCTGAAATCACGACCTGAAATTCCCCAGATCCTAATGAGAATTATTCCCCTTTGAGTTACTTTATTGAAATGCAACCTCAAGAAGTACTGGCCAGTCAGGAAAGCGACTTTAATCCAATATTTGTTATCCTCTTCCACAGGCTTTAAATCACTCTTTTTGCTCCCTACTTTAAGCAAATACACCCTTATTGTTTTCCTAGTCCTGCTATGACCTTCTGGGAATGTTTTCATCGTGTAAAGCAACCTGCAGTTCCCTACTTTATAAATCTCCTTCATTCCAAGTGTTAACACTACCTAATTCTCTGCTTTAGAGAGGAAATCATGTTTGTTTTTTTGAAGAGCCTGCTGGGAAGAGGAATATTTGCATTTCAAATATTTTTTTTCCATTTCATAAATTGTCTTGAGTTCTCTTCCCAGCGGGCAGCACAAGGCTGTTTATATAAGGGAAGAGGGAAGCTTGCTTTCCCATTACTTCCACAAAAATACGATTAACAGCGATAACTATGCTAATTATTGCCCTCGCTGCACTTGAAATGCACCTCACTGGCTGGAAAGGCAATGCTTTGGGGTAATAATTAACTCCTTTTTCCCTCAATTACCTTTTATTAGGAGAGCAGGAGGTGTCGGGGTGAAACAGCCGCACATCTTCCAAGAAAAGCTCGCGCTTTCCAAGGGAAGCCAAGCGGAGGCGCCTCGTTAAGAGAACCGCGCAGGACAAACATTCCCATGGCGAGCTGGGCCTTGGAGCTGCTCGGCTTCTCCCTGAGCCTGCTGGGCTTCGTTGGGACGTTGATTGCCACCATCCTGCCGCACTGGTGGCGCTCGGCGCACGTGGGCGCCAACATCATCACGGCCGTGGCCTACGTGAAGGGGCTGTGGATGGAGTGCGTGTGGCACAGCACCGGCGTCTACCAGTGCCAAGCGCACCGCTCCCAGCTGGCGCTGCCCGCCCAGCTCCGCGCCGCCCGGGCCATGATGGTCATCTCCTGCCTGCTGGCCGTGCTGGCGGCCGGCGTGGCCGTGGTGGGCATGAGGTGCACGCACTGCGCCGAGGGCAGCCCCGCCAAGGCCTCCATCGCCGGCTCCGGCGGGATCGGCTTCGTGGCGGCCGGGCTGCTCTGCCTGGTGCCGGTGTCGTGGAGCACCAACGACGTCGTCGTGGATTTCTACAACCCCACGCTGCCCGCTGGGATGAAGTACGAGATAGGGCAGGCTCTTTATCTGGGATTTGTCTCCTCGGCCTTGACCATCCTGGGCGGGGCCCTGCTGTGCACGTCGTGCCTTGGGAATGAGACGCCTTTCCAGCCGCATGCCGGGGCCGGAGCGCCTCCATCCTCCAGGCCACCGAGTGCCTTCAAGGGCAACCACGCTCCTTCCCTGACATCTGCGTCCCACAGCGGCTACAGGCTGAGCGACTACGTCTGAGCTCCTCCCGGGATCTGGCACCGCTGCCTCGGGAATTCTGTGCCTGGCGCCAGAGAACTCGGAATGGATGCTGAAGTTTACCGTTGTTTATTCCTTCCTTTTCTTCACGGAGGAGGAAAGGATGTGGATGCGGAACTGCTGCCTGCAAAACCTGGGAAATAAAGGCAAAGGAGGCTGAGATATTCCCAAGGCAGCACATTCCTGTCTACCTCCCATCACGGCTTTGCAGGCAGGTAATTCAAGGGTAATTCTGTTAAAAATAATGGTTTGGTTTGGAGTCGGTGCCCTGTGAAGCAGACCTGGCCACATCGCTTTGTTTCTTCCCGAAAAAAGACAGTTTTCCCTGAAACCTGGAATTTCTTGGGGATACACAGTGATTTCCAGCACTGATTGCCTGCTCGGTTCCTCATTTCCATAATTCATGAACGTTTCATCATGACAAGGTATTAATTTTGCTTTCACTAAACTTTTTGTTTGTTTTTTTGCAGTCCCTTGAAATATGAATTTCAATGGCGCTGTGACAGATGTATTTGGCAGCCTGTTACAGCCAATATTTGAAGTTATATTACAATGTTTTGACCCGATCAAAATAAAATTTCAGCACATTTTTTGAAATGCATCACAAGGTTAACAAACCCTCTCAGTGGCTCAGAATTGGATTTCTGACAAATGTCAGGAATAGAATGGAACCAGACATTTGATATTAAATATGCTTTAAAAATTAAAATTAAAAAGTCTCAGAATTTGTCATTTTTAGCTTTTGAGCAGATTTAGCATTCTGCACAATCTGTGCATTATAGGGAGTGGAAAAACAGTTTCTAGAATCCTATTTCATAAATGCCATGTAATGAAATGTGCTCATTTCCTAGGATGAATGCTGGTATTTTGTGCCTGAAGGTGCATTAGGGTTGGCAAGGATATTTCCATCCCCTCCAGCGATTTCTGGGGAACTTCCATTGGGGCACAAGGCACCCTCCATGGACTGTGACCACTGCTCGCCAGAAGTACCAAATCCAGACATTTCCTTCTAAAATCCTCACAAAATTCCATCGTTCCACAGTGCATTCAAACAATCAGAAATCAAAATAATGAGCAAGGAAGCCCAGCCCTCTCCATTTTACATTACAGCAAAGTGCCAGGCACACATATTATTAGGATATAAAATTATGGCAAAAAAGAGAATCAATGGATTTCTCTTAAACCAGAAATTTATAGGTCTCCCACTTTCAACAGATGGATCAAGACACTAAAAAAAAAAAAAAAAAGTAATTCCAAGACCTGTGAGGCAACAATTCTTCATCTGGCAAAAAGAAAAATCTGTTTGCAATTATATTGTCACCTTGTGTCGCCTCCAGAGCTGGGAGATTTTCAATATTTCCCCTGGTTCTACTCTGAACCTTCCTTTTTGTGGTTGACCACCATTGCCTTTGGCTTCATGTTGATTTGGACTGGGACAGGGAGTTTTCAGCACTGATTCATGTTACCATCACCACTGTTTTCAAAAATAAATGGGACTTCTAAGCAATTTGCTGAGACCAAAAAATAATAAAAGTGATCTGGGACCCGACTTTGGTTTTTTGTGGTGATAGGTCAAGGGGAATGGCTTTAAACTGAAGGATGGCAGGGATGGATGGGATATTAGGAATTGGGAATTGTTCCCTGGCAGGGTGGGCAGGGGCTGGGATGGAATTCCCAGAGCAGCTGGGGCTGCCCCTGGATCCCTGGCAGTGCCCAAGGCCAGGTTGGACATTGGGGCTTGGAGCAGCCTGGTGTGCACAGATTCATAGAATCCCAGAATCCCAGAATTGTTTGGGTTGGAAGGGACCTCAAAGCTCAACCAGTGCCACCCCTGCCATGGCAGGGACACCTCCCACTGTGCCAGGCTGCTCAAACCCCAGTGTCCAACCTGGCCTTGGGCACTGCCAGGGATCCAGGGGCAGCCCCAGCTGCTCTGGCAATTCCATCCCAGCCCCTGCCCACCCTGCCAGGGAACAATTCCTGCCCAATCTCCCATCTAACCCTACTTTCTTGTCACTTTGAGGCCATTCCCTGGGTCCTGTCCCTGCATCCCCTGGAAATTGTCTCTCTCCAGCTTTCCTGGGGCTCCTCCAGGCCCTGCAAGGCCACCCTGAGCTCAGCCCAAAGCTTCTCCTGTGCAGGTGAACAATGCCAGCTGTGCCAGCCTTTCCTCCCAGCAGAGCTGCTCCAGCCCTCTGCTCATCCTGGAGCCTCCTCTGGGCTCTCTGCAGCAGCTCCAGCTCCTCCCTGGGCTGGGACAGGGCTGGACACCAGTGGAAGGTGTCCCTGCCCATGGCAGGAGGTTACAACTGGATGATCTTTAAGGTCCCCCCCAGCCCAAATTCTGTGATCAATGACCCTGCAAACATCTCAGAGACACCCTGAGGTGCAGGGAATGGACACAAACTGCACAAAGGCTTCTTAGAGAAGATGGAGACAAACTGTTCATGGTCCATTATGGATTTCTGGGATGCTTTTTTCAGCCCAGTGGAGGTGGTCAAAACCTTGGGCTTTTCCTGCGTTTCCATTCTAAGAGATGCTGCCAAGTGATTGGATATCAACCTGAGGCAGGGCTTTGGACAGCCATGAATGCTGGAGCACAGTTCCAAGGGAGGAAATGGGCTCTGGGTCATTAGGGGGGTGGTTGCCATCTATTGATAAATTCATTCACTTGCCAGGCTTTGGTGTGGTGGGAATACTCCTGTGTAGGGCTGTTCTTACTGCAGCAATCCCCAGCCAGGCACAATATGTGACAGCAGCAGGAACAGTTTATAAAGTCCTGGCAAAAATACCTGGAAGTTCTTGGATGTAAAATAAGAGGGAAATGGTCTCTTCCACAGAGCTGTGAACCAGTGGATCTTGCTCCATGCTAAAACTGGCATCAAGTGTCTGTTTCTTTTCTTTTCTTTTCTTTTCTTTTCTTTTCTTTTCTTTTCTTTTCTTTTCTTTTCTTTTCTTTTCTCTTTTCTTTTCTTTTCTTTTCTTTTCTTTTCTTTTCTTTTCTTTTCTTTTCTTTTCTTTTCTTTTCTTTTCTTTTCTTTTCTTTTCTTTTCCTTCCTTCCTTCCTTCCTTCCTTCCTTCCTTCCTTCCTTCCTTCCTTCCTTCCTTCCTTCCTTCCTTCCTTCCTTCCTTCCTTCCTTCCTTCCTTCCTTCCTTCCTTCCTTCCTTCCTTCCTTCCTTCCTTCCTTCCTTCCTTCCTTCCTTCCTTCCTTCCTTCCTTCCTTCCTTCCTTCCTTCCTTCCTTCCTTCCTTTCTCCTCTCCCCTTTCCTTTCCTTTCCTTTCCTTTCCTTTCCTTTCCTTTCCTTTCCTTTCCTTTCCTTTCCTTTCCTTTCCTTTCCTTTCCTTTCCTTTCCTTTCCTTTCCTTTCCTTTCCTTTCCTTTCCTTTCCTTTCCTTTCCTTTCCTTTCCTTTCCTTTCCTTTCCTTTCCTTTCCTTTCCTTCTCTTTCTTCTTTCGCCCCTTTTTTCTTTCCTTCTTTGATCTACTAAAATAGATCAAAGATTGATGTTACATGTTGCCATGTAACATCAATGCTCTTTTTCACTTTTTTCTTAAAAATGACAAATACAGCTTGGTCCCCACATTCCCTGTTCTCATCACCAAAGGGGCACCTGGACGTGTTGATTCCCAACTTCATTCAGATCATCCTTTCCAAATCTTCAGCCCATGGCATCAGAAGTCACGTTTAAACCCTTCACTGAGAATCCTGACAGTTCTTCAGACAGCTTCCCATAAACTCAAACATCTGAATGGGTTTAAAACGCTTTATGGACAAGAAAGGCAGGACAGACCCAACCTCCCTCCTTTTTCCTGGGGGAAAAGGTGGTTAATTTTATTTTCTGCTTTAAGCAGGAGAAAAATACATTAATTTCATTAGCTCACACTTCAAAGATGTTTGGTAAGCAAACTGTTGGAAAGTGGAGTGAATCAATGCAGAGATCTGACCTGTTGAGAGCACATGTACAGACTTCATATAGATGTGTGGATATTTAAAATGCTGGAAATCCAGCTCCATTGACTTCCCTGAGGTCACAATTTCACCCATAAGCTCATTATTACTGTCAATACTCCCAAATCTATTAGAGAGCTTTTAACTAAAAGGCCTCCAGAGCAAAGAGAATCAAAGTCAGGGGGATTTTGCCCCCTCAGAGGGATGGGGTGGCAAGGAAAGGCTTTTGTTGGCCATTTCACAAAGTGTTTGGTATTGAGCAGAGCAGCTGCAACCCGTGGGATGTGTGAGGGAGTTCTCCCTTCCACTGGAGTCAAGGACAAGCAATTTTATTTCTGAAATGTCATAATCACTGGTATTGATCACCAGGGGTGCTCTCAAATCCATCCAGGCTGGGGCTATCACCACTACTACTGTCCCTGGCAATTCCAGCCCAATTAGGCTGCCTTGCTAATGAACCTCAGCTGCTTTTCATGGCTCTCTGTGGGAGAAATGGGCTCATGGACAGAGCAATCCCAGCCTTCCACCCTGCCCTGAGCTGCCCCTTTGTTTCATTTGGTCACATTTTATCATTCCATGGAAAACACAGAGAGCGAAAGTTCAGAAGCATCAATAAGCCTTGAAAATCAGAGTTAGGACTAAAGGGCTTGGGGGAGATTGTGGCTGCCCCTGGATCCCTGGCAGTGCCCAAGGCCAGGTTGGACATTGGGGTTTGGAGCAGCCTGGGACAGTGGAAGGTGTCCCTGCCATGGGAGGGGTGGATGATCTTGAAGGTCTCTTCCAACCTGGATGATTCTGTGAAACACATGGTAAAGATCAGATAAAATAACACCAGATTTGGGTTACATCATGTTTTCAAAGTCAGATCATTTTAAGCCCACTCACTCTTGAAAGGAAGTTGAGGATGAAGAATCTGGAAATTGGCCTGATCACCCTTTCCATGGGGAAATTCCTGCTGCTGGCCAAGCTGAGCCTGCCCTGGCCCAGCCTGAGGCCGTTCCCTCTCCTCCTGTCCCTGTTCCCTGGGAGCAGAGCCCGACCCCCCCGGCTGTGCCCTCCTGGCAGGAGCTGTGCAGAGCCACAAGGTCCCCCCTGAGCCTCCTTTGCTCCAGGCTCAGCCCCTTTCCCCACCTCCTTCAGCTGCTTCTCACAGGACTGACTCTCCAGAACCTTCACCACCCTCACCAGGAAAGATCCATGTCTGGAACAGAAGCAGAGACTGAATCTCCATCCCAGCTCCAGGTTATCTCCAGCAGCTCCATCTCCCCTGTCCAAAGGAAAAGCTCATTTCAGTAGAGAAATCATTTCAGGATGAGCTGAATTATCTGCTACATCTGATTCCAACTTCTCTCCAAGGGAGCCAAGTCTCACTCCTGTTTCACCTGAAAGCCTCTGGAAAAAGCCACCTCCAGCTCCCTGTGGGTTAATCACAGAATCCCAGAGGATGCAGCCAATAGCTCCTTCCCTATTTAAACACAGTCTGAATTGGGTATTAACTACCTGCTGTGTTTGGCAGCTCTCTTATTCCTAAAATAAATAACTGTATGAAAAGTCATAAACTCTATATTGGACTTTTTCATTAAAAAAAAAAAAAGCCAGAAGGAAAATCAAAGTACTGTCAGGATGTTAGCAGCCTCACTTCTTGCAGTAAATCTGCTTCCACAGCTGTTCCTGCTGTACTGTGTCCTTCAGCCAAGAGTAGCTGCAGTCCAACATTTCCTTCTTAAGTTATTCCTTACCCAGAGCAAAGCCAAGGGAATTTTGGACAGGGCTCGCTTGCTCAAAATTATGAATGTGCTCTTATTAGAGCAAGTTGCATGTTTTATATTAAATATTCATTCAAATAACAATCCAGTAAAATGTTTGTCGGGATAAGAGTTACTTTGGCTGAAAGGACACATTTTTCTTCCAGTCTCTACCAAAACTTGCCCCGATTTATCATGTCCAAGATCTGAGAAGATCTTGCTTGAACTTGGTTGAGCTCCTTCAGCTGTGCCAGATCCTGTTCTCCTGTTTCAGAGCTGCACCAGTTCAGGAATTGCTTGGTTGTCACTGGGGAAAAGCCTTTTACAGGTTCCACTGCAGCTCATAAAAGGGGGAAAAAAAGCAAAAAAGGAGGGAAAAAAGAAGAGGAAAGTGGCATTTTCTCCTCCTGCCTCTTGAAAACCTGCCCGTGTTGAGCTGAGAGCCACGTAGTGTCTCATAATGGTTTGATTTCATGGAATCTTGGAATGGTTGGGGTGGAATGGACCTCAAATCCCACCCAGTGCCACCCCTGCCATGGCAGGGATACCTCCCACTGTGCCAGGCTGCTCCAGCCCCAGTGTCCAACCTGGCCTTGGGCACTGCCAGGGATGGGAAGTCCAAAACCTCCTTGGTCAACCTGTGCTTAACCACCCTCATAATAAAGAATTTCCTCCCAAAATCCCATCCATCCCTGCCTCCCTCAGCCTAAAGCCATTCCTCCTTTTCCCATCACTCCATCCCTTGGGAAACGTCCCTGTCCAAGTCAAACCATGAAAGAAAAGTTTCCTCGAAACCCCAGAGATCTGCAGAACTCCACTCCTCGTTCTGAGCCAAGGCCCAGCTCCAGGAGCTGCTTCCATGACCGAAGTTAAAGATGAGCAATGTTGCCATCATGTGGCTGCTCCCAGCAAAGGCTCAGGCACGAGCCCGAATTTATTCATCAGAAAGCATTTTCCACCTGGATCCTGCTGGTAAAACTCAGAGACAATGATGGAAGTTGTCACTATTGCAGGATATAATTAGAGTAATTATTTTTATAGCAAGAACGTGTGTGCAGTGGGTAAGGTGAAACCACACCTCTGACCGTGCTCCTTACCCTCGGGGATTCAGAGATCATATTGAAAACCTCACTGCAAAATTTATCTTGAGTTATCCAAGCAGAAATTCTAGAAGTGAAAATCCCCTCTTCCTGCAGAAACGAGAAGGAAGAAAAAAGGACAAGGAATCAGTTTCAATAATCTTCATATTTGACATGGCTTGAAAGTGAAATTTTAATGCTCCGACTCTTGAATTACTTTATCCTGACTACTATAATCATTTGTGATTTTCAGTCATTTTATTATATTTTCTCTTATAAACCCTTCTGTGCAGTATCACATAAATTCTTCTACATTGACAAGAAAAATCCAAGGAAAGGAACTCCCACAGCCACATCAGAGCACCTGGGGCTGCTCCTGGATCCCTGGAAATGCCCAAGGCCAGGTTGGAGCAGCCTGGGACAGTGGAAGTGTCCCTGCCATGGCGCTGGATGGGCTTTGAGGTATCTTCCAAACCAAACCATTCCATGGTTCTGTGATTTATTTGGAAAATTTCTTCTCTCCTTCTGGGAAGCTGAGAGTGAACAGAAGCAATGGTGAATTTACCACCCACCCCTGCTCCAGGAACCAGCACATCTCAGGTCCTGGCAAAGTTCTCCAATTTTTTTTTTTGGTGGAAACCCCTGCCTGGGCATAAAGTGCAGTTGTTTTATGCCCACCCTTTGCCACTACACTGGATTTCCCATTCCAAGGAACAATTACCATGGACAATAACCCATCTTTTTCCTGTACTCTCTGCTCAGAATGACATATTTTATCCAGTAAAATACTGCAGCAGGAAAGTGTTTTTTGCTCTTCAAGGAACTGTGATGTGGCTGTTCCTGGCTGTCAATTTTCCCTTCTTCTAATAATCCATCCCACAGCAGAGATGCAGATTTTTTAGGGATTTCAAATTTGGAATATTGGAGCAGACAGCCAACACCTCCTCTCCTGCCCTGCTATTTATTTTTAAGCATATCCAGCTGGTGCAACCCCACTGGAAAAGGGAAAACAAAAATATCCAGAGGCTCCTGCAGCTCCTGCCTTGCAGAAGGAGCACTCAGGGAGCTCAAAGTATCATTTTGAAGGAGATCAATTGAACAGGCAGAGATCCCACAGCCATTCCCATTCCAACCTGGCTCATTTCCATTTCCTTCAGCAAACAACACTTCAAAATTCCTTATTTCAGCTCGGCAGAAATCAAAACAAGAACTCCTGCCCAGCTTATTTATTTACTTTTGGTGGCTGAAGGGGAGAAGTTTATGCTGAGACAAAACCTGACATTATTTAGCATCAAAATTTAGCATTATTGTGCTTAAAACTCAAATCATGAGGAGGAAAAATGCACAGAGAAATAATTCCCTTCAAAACGAAGCTTTCCTGGTTCAACTCTCAGCAAGGAAAACATTCTGAGTGGACAAATAATTGGAGCACAAAGAGGAAGATGTGGGGAGTTCAGCCCTCTCAGAAAAGATGGTAACAACTTGAAAGACACAAACAGGCTCCTCTCCTTTCAGAAGCACCAGGATCAGGTTTTCCCAGGCACTGGAAGAGCCCCAATTTATACCCAGTTTCCAGACAGAAAGAAATCTGTGAATTTTTTTAATTTTTCATGCTCTGAGAGGCAAATCCTCTCGGGTTGCAGGCCTGGAGGCCTCAGGGCCAGGGCTTTTCCTGGGATTTTTCAGCTGAGAGAATAATCAGCAGGAACCTCAGCAATACCAACATCCCTGGGCTGGAAGTTTGGCAGCCACAGGAGGGAAAACTGCTCCCAGTTCATAGAATTCACAGAATCACTGGGTTGGAAGAGACCTCCAAGATCATCAACCCAGCCCCAACACCTCAGCTCAGCCCTGGCACCCAGTGCCACATCCAGGCTTTGTTAAACACACCCAGGGATGGTGACTGCACCACCTCCCCGGGCAGCCACTCCACAACTTTATCACCTTTCTGTAAAAACTTTTTCCTGATACCCAACCTCGAGGCTGTGTGCTCTGGTTCTGTCAGTTCCTGGAGAAGGAGCCCAAGCCCAGCTGGCCACAGGCACCTCTCAGGAGCTGTGAGAGTGCTGAGGTCAGCCCTGGGTCTCCTTTTCTCCAGGCTGAGCACCCCCAGCTCCCTCAGTGGTTCCTCACAGGGTTTGTGTTCCCAGCCCCTCCCCAGCCTCGTTGCCTCCTCTGGATGTGCTCAAGCATCTCAAGGTCATTCCTAAATTTCAGGCCTTTCCCTCTCCTCCTTTCCCTTGGGAAACGACAGCAGAGCCCGACCCCCACCTCACTGCCCCTCCTGTCAGGGATTGTGCAGAGCAATGCACAAAATTCACAGAACTCACAGAATCCCAGAATCCCTGGGTTGGAAGAGACCTTCAAGAGCATCGAGTCCAACCCAGCCCCAACACCTCAGCTCAGCCCTGGCACCCAGTGCCACATCCAGGCTTTGTTAAACACACCCAGGGATGGTGACTGCACCACCTCCCCGGGCAGCCACTCCACAACTTTATCAACCTTTCTGTAAAAAACTTTTTCCTGATATCCAACCTGTGTTTCCCTTGGTGCAGCTCGAGGCTGTGTGCTCTGGTTCTGTCAGTTCCTGGAGAAGGAGCCCAAGCCCAGCTGGCCACAGCCACCTCTCAGGAGCTGTGAGAGTGCTGAGGTCAGCCCTGAGTCTCCTTTTCTCCAGGCTGAGCACCCCCAGCTCCCTCAGTGGTTCCTCACAGGGTTTGTGTTCCCAGCCCCTCTCCAGCCTCGCTGCCCCCTCTGGATGTGCTCCAGCCCCTCCATGACCTTCCCAAACTGAGGGGCCAGAGCTGGGCACAGCACTCGAGGTGTGCCCTCACCTGTGCCAGGCACAGGGGCAGAATGAGCTCCCTGCTCCTGCTGGCCACACCACTCCTCATCCAGGCCAGGAGCCATTGGCCTTTTTTTGCCCATTCCAGCTTTTCTGCTGGGGTTGGAGCACCTGCAGGGAGACTCCAAGATGATGAGCATGGAAAAGCTTCTCCCACAGGGACTGGGAAGGAGGAGCAGCCTCAGCACCCCCAGTCCCATCTCTCTGCAGCTCTGTCAGATCCCCTTGGAAGGCGAATGGCAGCATCTCAAAATCCCACACCTGAGGAAGAACAGAGCTGCTGTGTGGGGTTGGGGCTGCTCAGGGAGAGGGATAATCGGGACCAAATGTTGGGATTTGACTTTGGAAATGATTGGTAAAAGCACTGCTGAGTGAGGGCTGAGAGATCTGAGCAGGAACATCTGGAATGAGCAGGGAAAAATACCTGGGAAGGAAGAGGGGTTTGGGATGGGAGAAACCTTAAAAATCATCCAACTCCACCTCCTGCCATTGCAGGGACACCTCTCACTGTCCCAGGCTGCTCCAAGTCCTGTCCTGCCTGGCCTTGGGCACTGCCAGGGATGCCTCAGGTTTGAGCTTTTCTATGTTTCACATTCTGAGCTGCTTTAGTGTGTGAGTCTGAGCTTTGTATTGTGGGTGGTGAGCTCTGTGCACAGAGCAGGGAGACAAAACAATTCCTGCTCCAGCTGGGCACCAAGGACAAATGATCCAAAGCTCAGGCCCAGGAGCACAAACAGCGTGGGCTGGAGAGAGAAAAACAAGCAGGATGGGAGTGCCTGGGCTAAAGCTGGAATGGGACAATGAACTGCAAGGTGCAAATGGAGCAGAGCTGATCCCAGTGAGAGCCCCCGGGAGCGCTCGTGCATTTTGGGACCATTTTGGTTCCTCTTGGGTGCAGCCCTGGCTGGGCTCTGCTGCTGCCCAAGGTGGATCCATGGAGGAGATCCTTTAATAAATCCCTGCTTTGTTCTTTAGCTCTGTCCAGCCTCCCCTCTAGGGCAGCCTGCACAAGGCACTGCCAGGGATCCAGGGGCAGCCCCAGCTGCTCTGGGCACCCTGTGCCAGGCCCTGCCCACCCTCCCAGGGAACAATTCCTTCCCTTTATCCAACCTAACCCCACTCTGTCATCCCAAACCACTCCTCCTTGTCCTGTCACCCCTCCTCTCCTGTCACCTCCTCCAGGCGCTGAACGCTCTTCCCTTGGTGGACTTTTCTCCCAAAGCCCAAATCCATGCCAGTCTCTCCATAAAGGCTGCCAGGAGCTCTGTGGGTTGTTCCCACATCCACAGGTTCTGCTGGATGTGCAGTCCTGGCAATCTGTGTCCCCTCAGCCCATGGCTAATCCAAGATCTGCTGCTTGGACCCTCCGTGGTGCCAATTCCTCCTGGAAAAGCCTCTGGATTCACTGAGTAGGAGAGGCCGTGCTCTGTTCATGACTGAAGTCATCCTGCTCTGTTTTCCTCCTCCCTCTAAAACCCTTTTTGCTTCTTCAGCACGTGGAAAGAAGCCTGAAATTATCAGGTTGTAGAACAAAAATAAAGAGGATGAAAAATGTCTGGGAGGATGAAGTCTGGAGTTTCTGCTCAGTTTGCAGTTTCTGCTCAGAGGGAAGTTTCTGCTCGGTTTGCTTTGCTTTAGAGAATGCTGTCACCTGCTGGCAGGAGAGTAAGAAATTAGAATTTTGTGGGGAAAAAAAAAAACAAATCAAAGAGCCTCCTCATCCCAGAGAGGGGAAAAAAATCCACAAAAAAACCCTCAAGTAAAACCCAGCCTGGGAAATGAGTTGATCTTGGGAAAGGATCCTCGCTGGGCTCAGGGTCCTGCACAGGAATTCCCAAAGACACCCAACTCCCTCTCAGCTCCCCTCTCACCCCACTGCTTCTCCTCAAACTCATTTTGTCTCCTTCTGCAGCCCCTCTGCACATCCCAGCTCCAACTCAGCCACTCCTGTCCCTTCTCCTCTCCCAGCCACCTCCATTTCCACGGACACCCCTCCTCCTCTTCAACAATTTCCACGTGGCCAGAGAAAATCAGGAGCTCCCACAGGGCAGGAACATCTCACACCTGCCTCAGTTCCACCATTTCCATTTTTCACAGGGAGCACTTGAGAGATTTGGGACTGACAAAAATTCCCTGTGCTGGGCACTCGAGGGCTGTGGTTAGTTTAGGAAAAAAATCAGGAAAAATTTGTTCCTGGCAAAGGAAGGATGCCCAGGGAAGTGGTGGAATCACATCCCTGATGTCATTTAATTCCTGACATTTTGTTAGCACAAAATTCATCTGCCCCTTCTTCAGGATCCTGCAACTGCCAGAGCAGAAAACACCCAGAGATCCCTGAAAGGTCTTTTTTTTTTTGTTATTAATTTGATGGTATTTATGTTTTATATTCTATTTATTTTAATATAGTATTTATTTCTATTTTTATCTATTATATTTATTTCTTTATTTGCTAACAAAGTTCATGTGCAGACAAAATGCAGAGTCTGTCTGGAATCCATGGGCAAGGATCAAGCAAATTTTGATCAGAAGGCAGTGGTTAATTAATGACAAGAGAAATTAATATTGACAGCTGGGTGGCTAAAAATTAAAACTTCAACAGCACAGGAGCACAAGGTCTGGCTGTTTAAAAATTAACCATTATTACACAGCAAAAAGTCTTTTCAGGAGCAAGACAATCATGAATCCTCACTCAGCTAAAAAGTTAGAAAATCTGTTTGAAACCCATCTGAAAAATCACTAGTTCTATTTTAAACCCATCTGAAAAAATTCAAAATCCACTTAAAACCTATCTAAAAAAATGTAAATTCTATTTGAAATGAAACCAATCTGAAAAAATTGCAAAATCCACCTGAAACCTATCTAAAAAATATAAATTCTATTTGAAATGAAACCCATCTGAAAAAATTGCAAAATCCACCTGAAACCCATTAGAAAAACTGCAAATTCTATTTGAAATGAAGCCCATCTAAAAAACTGCAAAATCCACCTGAAACCCATCTGAAAAATTGCAAATTCTATTTGAAACCCACCTGAAAAATTGCAAAATCCACTTGAAATTAATCTGAAAAATTGCAAATTCTATTTGAAACCCATCTGAAAAATTGCAAAATCCACTTGAAACCAATCTAAAAAATTGCAAATTCCGTTTGAAACCCATCTGAAAAATTGCAAAATCCACTTGAAACCCAAAAAATATAAGAATTATCTCTCTGCAATTCTTCACTAGAAGAAAACCCAGCTTTAATTAAGTCTAATGAAAATCCATCCTCATCACAGTGAGAAAACAATGATCTCCCACCAAGTTTCCTACAACTTTTTGTTTATTATTCATTGAAATTTAATTGGAGGCAAGAGTTCATTTGCCTGAAGGACTGACAGAGGTGTTTGTTAATATTTCCTCCCTGTGAGACCTTTGTGAGTCACTTCTGGAACATTTGTATTTCTGCTTTTATGAAGTATGAACTGCTAAAAAGAAATTTTAGGTGTAGAAGTTTCCCATCCACTGGATTGTGTTTTATTGGCTAAGGGAGTTAAGTTGGGGAAAAAGGAAAGGGGAAATTTCATTTACACACTCAAATCCTGCTGCCTCAGGAAAATTTCACACCTGCATTTCTTTTTTAAGTCCAGAAATTAAACAAGAAGAACTTTCTGCTGTTTCATTCTTCCAGCAGCTCTTCAGAGGATTTCTTCCTTTTGCTTTCTTGTTTCTTGCAGTTAAATCTTCCCATTTCTGCTTCCACATCCCAGTCCTGAGCTTTGCTGCTGTGTTCAGAGTGAATCAGCTCCACCCCACAGCTACTGGGGAGCATCATTGGACACCAGAAATAAACCAAAATGCTGGAATGACACAATTTCCTCTTTTTTTAGATCTTGAACCACATCAAATCTTATGAATGCATTCAATTCTTTTTGCCAGACAGTTACTGGAAGACATAATGCTTTCCTAAACATGGATTTGGGGACCGTGATGGAGACTCACAGCTTACTGGCTGGATTTTTAATCCCCAGACTTCCCTGATTTCCTTAATCTTGACATCACTTCCCAACTATTTCTCCTGCTGCAGAACCACATTCCTGAAACCTGGGTCTTCTACTGGCAGTTTCTTCACAGAAATGTTGATGTTTCTACATCAAACATGCACAGGGAGCTTGGACTGGGAATTGAGGATTGAATTTTTGCAGAAAGAAATGCACTCAGACATGGCTGCTTTGACTTCAGGCTGTGAGGGGTCTGCCCAGCCTTTATTTGTTGGACTCACAGGTGGTTTGGTCTCCAGGAAGGGACAATTCCTCAGTCCTGGCACGTTTTGGTGCTGGGGGAGCTTGGAGGCTCTCATCAGATGGCAATGGCTTCTCTGGAAGAGCAGATAAGAAAATAATTTCAAATGAATAAATTCAGATTAAAAAAAAAAAAAAAAACCAAGCGTGGTCTGAGAGAGTCCTTCCTGCACCTGCAACAAGGATAACTGGAAGTACAAAAGTCTTTAAAAGCTGGAGAACATCACACCCATGAATTTATCCTTGGTTTCACTGCTATAAAACTGTGGGACAGTCACAGTGAGCTGCCCCCGAGCAGGGAGAACACGTTTCATATTGCCCAAAGCACCTCTCAGACACATCAAAGCAATGAAGAAGCTCTAGAATTTGTAATTAGAGTGAGGAGTTTTTTACAATATAAATCTATAATGGAAAAAAAATTGACTGGGAAGAGACTTGGCTGGTGTTAAGAGCCACAAAAACTCACCATGTTCCTGTTCTGAGGAAGGAGGGATGGGGGCTGGGTCTGGATATGCAGAGGTTGGGGTGTCTGGCTTCAAGGAAATCAAGTTTATTCTCCTTTAAAAGAGCAGAAACAGTTCAATTGCTTTATAGACAGCACTTCCACGAGTATTCCACTCCAAGATTTCATTCATATAGAATCACTTAACTGCAAAGGCACTTCAGACATATTTTACTGCACATTTTCCCTTCTTTTTACCAGCTGAATGGAGCATTATCCACTTCCAACCCCCTGCCATGGGCAGGGCCACCTTCCACTGGAGCAGGGTGCTCAGAGCCCCAGTACAATCAATACCTGGATTACTGGCAATTTCTAAAAATTAGATCTTTTAGGAAGTCACCTAATCAATGTTTTAAGTTCCACAATGAGGGCCTGGCTAGACTTGCACTCTTCTTAAAATACTCCTTGGCAGAAGGGTGTTTAAACAGTTCTTGGCAGCTGAAGGTTTCAGGTACCATTTTTGTGCAGAAAACTGGACCTTAAGACAGAATCACAGAATATTCTGAGCTGGAAGAGATCCAAGAAGATCAAAGTCCTCCTGGCCAAGACACACACCTTTTGTTGTGAAGGCTCAGGTGAATTTGCTGCCTCACATTTCAGGCAGAAACCTAAAAACTCCACATTTTTACCTCTCATTTGCAGCACAACAAAGAAATTCCACATCAAGAGAGCTTCCACTCAGTGCCAGGGCTGGGAATTTGTGTGCAAAGCTCAGCCTTTAAATGCAGCACAAGCACAGCTCGCCTTGGCCCCCGTATTCACAAGTGGAAGGGGCACCAGAAATCTCACCTGGGTGTTTTGAAACAGGACTGCAGCGTGGTGAAGGTGACCCTCCTGGGCTGGGGGGCTCTGCTGCTCTGGGTGCTTGCCTGGCTGCTTCTCCTCTCCTCTGAGGATGGCACTGGAGTGGTTTTGCTGCCCACAGGGGTGGATGGGGATGGCACTGGAGTGGTTTTGATGCCCACAGGGGTGGAAGGCAGCTCCTTCCCAGCAGTGCTGGGGGTTCGGGGTTGCAGTGGGGGATCCTTGCTGGGAGGGGTCCCCTCTGCCAGCTTGGAGCCTGGGGAAATCACTTTGTGGGATTGGCTCTTCTTGGCTTTCTTGTCTGCTGCTGCTCCAGGAGTCCTGGCATGGATCTGGGGCTTTTCCTTCAGGGGCACTCCCAGCTCATCCTCCTCGAAGGTGACGAAGGAGCAGTACCCGTCCGTGGAGGAAATGGCCAGGAAGGACCCATCACTGGACCTGTTTGGGATTTATTTTTTTTCCATTAAAGGCCAAGATTTTCCTTCAACCAACTGATCAAGAGCCATAATTCTCTGATTTACAGAGCAAACAGGGATGGGTTGCTGCTCAGACACTGAGTGACCACGTGTGTGGCATAAATGAAATATAAACCCAAGGCAAGACTCAAATGTGCAGAACTGGACATGGCAAAAGGACATTTCCCCATCACAATAAATCTGAGGAATACAATTCCTTACCATGAAATGTCACTCAGGGTGTGGTAATGGATGTTGGAGACGTAACCAAAGGGGAAGGACTGCTCAGTGTCATAAAAAAGCACAGAATCTTCTGAAGCAACAGCAAACACCAATCGATAGGGGAGGTTGAACAGGGCAGGGGGCGATTTGGGACTGATTTCATCTGCAAAGAAATGAACAGTGAGAATTCTCTTGTATTTACTGCAAGACTTAGCCATTCATTGAAATAAAATTACATCATCAATCACTATAAACACTGAGCAGACAGCTCTTGCATAGAACGTAAAATTTAACATTCCTGTTGTCTGAAATTGACTCTTTATTTTCTTAGTTGGAAAAACAAATGGCACCTTTCTCTCTCTGCATTGCTACTGTTTTGTTTTGTAAATTTTTCCCTCCATTTTCCAGCTGGAATTTTTCAGCATATTTATAAGAACTTTAATATTAAAGTCTCCCTTTAAAGGAGCTATGGAGACCAACTGCAGACCCTCATTTCCTTCCTTTGCAAAACCATGGATATAAAATTATGATGGAAATAGAACAGGTAAATCCTGTAAGGAATACTACAAATTTAACCTCTAAAGAAAGGAGCCAAGCTCTGCCTTTTCACCTGAGTAATGTCAGTCTTGCTAAAATATAAACACTCCTGGACCCACAATAAAGCTAGATTAAATAAATAAAAAATAAATTCTTGTCCAACTTCACAAAATCCTGTCCCCAGCTCAGAATTCCTGCTCTGCTCAGTAACACCAGCACTGCTTCCTTGAATAAACACCAGTGCTTGTAGCAAACTATTCCAAGTCCCTGTGATGTGGGCAGTTGAGACTAACAGGAATTATTTCACTGCATTGCTCCTCTGGTGCTAAACCAGGTTATTTCTTTTGCACACAAAATGGTTAACAGTTCAAGGAAAATATTTCACAGTGTTCCTGCAGCCTGAGAAGCCAAGGAACAACATTAATCCACTCTACCAAAAGCAACTCATGAGGGACTTGAGGTGAACTCAGGGCCTCAGAGTCAGGAAACAGCTTCTCAGCACTGTCTCAGAGGATTGCTGAAAGGCTGGGCCATAAAATAATGACCAGCCCCATCTTTTCCCAAATTTGTTCCCACTCCCTGAAGCTTCCCATACCTTTAGCAGAGGCTCCTCTCAGCTCAAAGTACACAGGACAGCAGCGAACAGCCAGAGTGCCCTTGCCAGGACAGGGCAGGTGACCCACGGGCCTTCAGAGAGAGGCAGGAGTTCAGAAAACACATTTGCACTATTTGAATTGTTTCTTTTTAAATCCAAACACATTTTTATCTCACTAAGCCCCTACCTTTTAAGATTGTTTCTGGAGAAAACATAAGTGGTGTTTGTAACGTTCTCTCCTGATTCCACGCAGCCAGCTGCAAAAACAAAACTTAAACATTACTCATCACCTCAGAGAGCTCCTGAGCACACACCTTGTGTCCACAAACATTCCAATTCCTGGGAATTAGGCTTCTCCATAAAGATTCTAATTCCCAGGAATTAGGCTTGTCAGTTGGGCAAAAGCTGAATACATCTTAAAAAGGCATCCCAAATATTTATTTAGTGCTGGTTTTGTTTCCCTTATACACTTCCCCTCTTCAAAGCTGCTTTTTGATGTTGCCAGACATATAAAGCAGGGTTTGGACAGGCACACAGTGATCCCTCCTTGCAGGGCTGTTTTTACTCTGAATGCAGAATGTTCTGAGAGAAGGACAGAGTCAAAAAAAAACCCCACTCATTATCTTTCATTTCTATCTTAAGACTTCTGGTGTTGCAATTTATTCAGCAAAAATGCCATAAATAGCACTTTTATCACAGGAGAAAGGTGATGTTGTGGATTAGTTAATGGAGAGTATTGTGGAGTTTTTATTTTCTACAATAGGGAGAATGAGGAACGGCTTAATTGGGATAAATCAGCATCCTTGAGATGCAGGAAATACTAAGGAACATTCAAATTAGGATATAACAGACTGAGGGAGCTGGGAAGGGGCTGAGCCTGGAGCAAAGGAGGCTCAGGGGGGACCTTGTGGCTCTGCACAGCTCCTGCCAGGAGGGGACAGCCGGGGGGGTCGGGCTCTGCTCCAGGGAACAGGGAGAGGAGGAGAGGGAACGGCCTCAGGCTGGGCCAGGCTGGATATTGGGAAAATTTCATCCTGGAAAGGGTGCTCAGGCCTTGGCAGGGGCTGCCCAGGGAGGGCTGGAGTCCCCATCCCTGCAGGTGTCCAAGGAAGGCCTGGAGGTGGCACTCAGTGCTCTGGGGACAAGGTGGGGATGGGGCACAGCTTGGATTCCATGACCTTGGGAATGTCTTCCAACCTCAGTGACAGAACCCAAGTCCCAGGAGATGTCCCCACACCTGGAGTGAGCAGATAGGAGCCATCAGGAGTGAAGCTGAGCCTGCGGAAGAACGACTTCATGCTGTCATCATGAAACATCCGAAAGCTCCTCGCCTGCAACACAGAAAACAGGAGTGAGGAAAAGGCCAGGAATGTGCCAGCTGCCATCCCAGGGACACAAAACATCCACTTGGACACTCCAGCCCGATGGAACTTTTCAATAAAACCTTTAAAAAGCCATGGCTCCTTCAAGCTTTCTAAAAATTCTTCACAGCTAAGAAAAATAATCCCTGATCCCTCTTGAGCTGCAAAGCAAAACACTCCCAGAGCTGTCACCTTAAACCAGCCATCAAAAAATAGTCATAACCTGGAGAACAACATTATTTAACACCCAGGGTTGCTCAGGCATCTCATTCTCACCCCAGGATTAGAGGTTGAAAGAGAACTTCTCCCATGGCAAAGTGCCTGCTCTCAGGCCTGTTCTTCAGTGTCTATAAAACTCTTACAAATGTTTTTCCCAAAAAAGAAAAGCAGTGAATAGAAAGAATTAAGAAAGTTATAGCCAGCCTGGAGGTGTTATTTTATTATCACTTAAGGCTGTTTGGGGGGGAAAAAAAAGCTCTTTGTTTTCCCCCTTAGGGTTAGAATTTCCTAAATTATCCCTAATTCATATTTTTCTTCAAAATCTAACTACCTTCCTGAAAATTCCAGGCTGTTAACTTTAAAATATTATTACTATTACATTTAAAATAGTATTACTATTTTAACTACTGTCACATCCATTAATAAACTCCCAGCTACTGCCAGGTATGTTTGAAGTTTTTCCTGTTAAGAACTGTTTTCTCCACACTATTTTTAACTTTTACAACTGAAGGATTGTGTTGCTGCTTTCATCAGCAAGAAATTTTGGGGATGTGGTTTCGGGGTGATGATGGTGGGAGTGGATGAGCGTGAAGGTCTCTTCCAACCTCGATGATTCTGCAAGATAGGAATTATTTGAATGGAAAATATTTGATCCTTTGGTTTCATGGAACAGGAAGTTCAGATAAAAGAGCCCCCAGCAGAGTTTCCAGCCCCAGCAGAACCCCGTACCTCTCCTTCAGTGCCCGACCCCGATGGCATCTTGGTGACATTGAAGGCCACTCGCTTGGTTTGGGTGCTGTAAACTCGCAGGACCCTGCGTGGGAGAGCAGAGTCAGCCAGCAGGGAATCATGGAATGCTTTGGGTTGGAAGGGACATGAAAAATCAGCCATTTCTGCCATGGCAGGGACACCTCCCACTGTGCCAGGCTGCTCCAGCCCCAGTGTCCAAGCTGGCCTTGGGCACTGTCAGGGATCCAGGGCCAGCCCCAGCTGCTCTGGGAATTCCATCCCAGCCCCTGCCCACCCTGCCAGGGAACAATTCCCAATTCCCAATCTCCCATCCAGCCCTGCCCTCTGGCAGTGGGAGCCATTCCCTGTCCCTGTCCCTCCAGCCCTGAGGGAGCTGGGGGTGCTCAGCCTGGAGAAAAGGAGACTCAGGGCTGACCTCAGCACTCTCACAGCTCCTGAGAGGTGGCTGTGGCCAGCTGGGCTTGGGCTCCTTCTCCAGGAACTGACAGAACCAGAGCACACAGCCTCGAGCTGCACCAAGGGAAACACAGGCTGGGTATCAGGAAAAAGTTTTTTACAGAAAGGTGATAAAGTTGTGGAGTGGCTGCCCGGGGAGGTGGTGCAGTCACCATCCCTGGGTGTGTTTAACAAAGCCTGGGTGTGGGGCTGGGTTTGACTCGATGCTCTTGAAGGTCTCTTCCAACCCAGTGATTCTGGGATTCTGTGAAATTGTCTCTCTCCAGGTTTCCTGGGGCTCCTTCAGGCCCTGCAAGGCCACACTGAGCTCACCCCAAAGCTTCTCCTCTCCAGGCTGAACAATCCCAGTTCTCCCAGCCTTTCCTATGAATAGCTTCCTTTCACCCCAAGTTTCCCAAAAATGCCCCAAGATCTCCCTTCTCATCACCTCAAAATATAAATCTGGACCACCAATTAACCATTAATTAAAATACTCCTCACAGGACACCACCAGAGAGATGTGTTTTAATGACTAAAGAACCAATGAACCCCTTACAATGCCTGGACTCCACAAGCTTTGGGAAGTCCCAGCACATGGATTTATGGAGGAATAAGGGAATTATGAAACAAGGATCTGCCAAGCTGTTCCTACCTGCACTGTGGGTTCCTCAAGAGTGGGAACTCCCCATTCAAAACAATTAACTACATCTCCATCAGTCATATCATCATGGAATGCTTTGGGCTGAAGGGACCTTAAGGATCATTTAATTCCACCCCTGCCTTGAGCAGGGACCTTCCACTGTCCCAGGCTGCTCCATCCCCAAGGATGAATTTATAGCTCATAAACACAACCATGCAGCACTCTCTTAAGAGAGTATCAATAATGATCAAGAACATCAAAACTTAATTCCTAAAGGCAGACTCCTACAAAATTTATTTGCTGCTAAGAGAGACTGCAGGAATCATTGAGCACAAGCCAAAAAATTGACTAAGATATCATTTTGCTTTCACATCAACCTGCTTACACAACAAAGTGAATAAAACAAAACCTCATGTTTATCTGGCACACTTCCTTTTAATTCATCCTATTGGAAAGAGGAATATTCAGGAAAAACACTCAGACCAACAGCTCACCTGTCACAACTCAGGGTTGCAATATACTGGCCTAGAGGATCCCAGGTTACTCCTTGGACATAACTCTTGTGCTCATTAAATATTGAAACTTTCTGTCCTGAAATTACAAACAGCTTTCAGATCATAAATTCCAATGTGTTTCCAAACATTTCAGACATCAAACAGGAGAAAAAATGCTTCAAAACATAGGGAATAATTTTTTAAACATAAAAGTGTTAATTGGGTGGTGGCTGGTAAGAATATCAGCACAAGTTGCTTTTAAAGTGCCAGTTTAAGGTTTGTTCACTACAAACTTAATAATTAATTAGAATTAATATTAGATTAATATCAGGAAAAGCAGGAGCACTCTGACTCCACTGATGCTCCACAAGGGAAGGTTTCAAAGCCAAAACATTGATGAGACAAAGTCACAGAGAGTTTCAGAAATACTCTGTGGAGTACTGGCCACAGGTGGGATTTTTCCTATTATTTAAGTGCTGCTTTCTTGCAAAGAAATACCAGAAGCTGACAAGTTTCAAAGTAAATAAATAGTTTTTCAAAAGTAAAGACACAAACAGAGCCAGACCATGCTGCACAACACCAAGAAGTGGAGTTAGGAATATAGAGGATGTTTGTGCAAGAGTTTTGGGGGGTAAAAAAATGTGTGAAGTTATTTCCTGAACACTCCAAGGTGAACAGATTCCTCAAGTGTAAATTCTGTTGGCCTGAGAATATTTTATAACTACAAATAGAGGGGTCTCACAAACCGAGAAAATCAATCACAAAAAAAAGATGTTTCTCATTTTTTGGGGGGGGAATGCCATGAGGCACTTCCAGCAGATCTGGAATTCCAAGGGATAACTGCAGCACTTACCTTTATTGACATCCCACATGATTGCTGTGTTATCCACAGAAGCAGATGCCATGTAATTTCCATCTGAGGTCCAACAAATATCATACACATCTTCCAAGTGGCCTCTAGAAGGCAGGAGAAACCAATTATTAATTTTACAATTAAAAGCTATGTATGAATATGAGTTTTATGAATTTTTAGGTTAAAAAAAATATCAAAAGGCAAATAAAAACTTCTGCTGGTGCTTCAAGCACTTCTGCAACTCTTCTCACATCAACCCCAGCAGCTGCCAGGAACTGCTCTTTCAGCTTAAAGCCATTGTTCCTTGTCCTGTCACCACCTGATTATTTAAAATGTCCCTCTGCCTCCTTTTTCTGAGTGCCATTAACAGGGATTAATATCAGAGCAAACGAATTGCAGACAGTGCTGGAATTCTACACAAACTGAAAAGTGTAAAAAACCACTGAGAACACAAACACACTGAAAAGAACACCAAATTCATCAAATAATAAATTACCTCAAAGTTTTGATGACTGCCCAGTTCTCCTTGTTGAGCTGAGCTTCATCTTCATCCTGAAAAACCAACGGCTCCAGCTCTTTGCTGTCATTCAGCTTCCACAGCAAAATGACAGCATCTGTAGGAGAAACCAGAGCAAGCAGCTTTACTTCCCACTCCCTTTTGCTCATTCAGGTGGATTTCATTTAGTTTAACTTCAAAATGATGCTGGAAGAGACAGAGGAGGAGCAGCTCTCACCATCCCCTCCTGAGGCCAGGATCTCCCCGCTGGGAGAGAAGCGCACGACGTTCACGGCCTTGGTGTGGCGCGCCAGGTTGGACAGGAACTCCACGATGGCTTTTCCATCCGGGCCTTTCTCCACTTTCCAGATCTAGTTAGGAGAGTGTTACAGCTTTCCAGGGCAAGATGGGATGGCACAGACTCATCAGGGTGGGAAGGGACCTCCAGGATCATCCAGCCCCACCAGCATCACCCCAAACCCTGTCCCCAGGGGCCACATCCAGACTCCTCCTGAGCACTGCCACAGACAGTGACTCCAAAACTCCCTGGGCAGCTCATCCCAAGGCCTGACCACTGTGCCAGGGAAATTTTCTTTCCCAATCTCCAACCTGAGCCTCCCCTGGTGCAATTTGAGGCCATTTCCTCTCCTCCTTTCCCTTGGTAATGCCTCAAGTTTGAGCTTTTCTATGTTTCACATTCTGAGCTGCTTTAGTGTGTGGGTCTGGGCTTTGTATTGAGGGATGGTGAGCTCTGTTCACAGAGCAGGAGACAAAACAATTCCTTCTCCAGCTGGGCACCAAGGACAAATGATCCAAAGCTCAGGCCCAGGAGCACAAACAGCGTGGGCTGGAGAGAGAAAAACAAGCAGGATGGGAGTGCCTGGGCTAAAGCTGGAATGGGACAATGAACTGCAAGGTGCAAATGGAGCAGAGCTGATCCCAGTGAGAGCCCCCGGGAGCGCTCGTGCATTTTGGGACCATTTTGATTCCTCTTGGCTGCAGCCCTGGCTGGGCTCTGGTGCTGCCCAAGGTGGATCCATGCAGGAGATCCTTTTCATAAATCCCTGCTTTATTCTTTAGCTCTGCCCAGCCTCTCCTCTAGCTCAGCCTTCACAAGGCATCAGTTTCTGGCGACCACGAATCACTGGGACATGGCAGAAGAGCCTGACCCCACCTCACTCCACCCTCCTATCAAGGAGCATATTTTATGTCAAAGAAAACTGACATTTTTTCTAGCCTTAAAATATGTATAAAAAAATCCCTGAAACTTTAGGCACCATCAGGGAAGAATAGGTCCATTTGCCAATGAGGAAGGAAAAAGTTTTATCTGAGACAACTGGAGTAAACTACTAGAGAGACAATTTACAATGTATGTAATGACAAGTGGCTTCAAACTAAGAGAGTAGGTTCAGATTGAATATTAGGATGAAATTGTTCCCTGCGAGGGTGGGGAGAGGCTGGGATGGAATTCCCAGAGCAGCTGGGGCTGCCCCTGGATCCCTGGCAGTGCCCAAGGCCAGGTTGGACACTGGGGCTTGGAACAGCCTGGCACAGTGGGAGGTGTCCCTGCCATGGCAGGGCTGGCACTGGGGGGGCTTTAAGTCCCCTTCCAACCCAAACCACCCTATAATTCTATAGACAATCTTACACTCTTTCCTGAAACCAGCCACTCCCCTTGGCATCTACCTGCCAATAACCCAGTATTTTGGATAATGAAACCAACCCAGTATTTTGGATAACGAAACCAACCAAGTATTTTGATAATGGAATCAACCCGATGTTTTGGATAATGAAACCAAGCCGGTATTTTGGATAACCCCCCCCACAGGCTCCAGGTTTAGCTCACCCTCACGGCTGTGTCCACCCCTGCCGAGGCCAGGCGATTGATCCTCCCATCCGCCCCATGCTGGAAGTCCAAGCTGTAAACCGGCTCCTTATTATGCCACACTATTTCACACGTGATGACCTTCATGTTTCCTGGAGAAAACAGAACAAACCCCACATCAATTCTTGCTCCTTCTGGCTCTGGCGGCCAAACTTTGCGCACATTTCCCAGGCACCGCCGGCAGAGCCTGGAATTGCACTGCAGTCATTGACAGGACGCTTTGAGAAAGGCTGTTTCTAAAAGTTGTCATTGTTATGGCTAAAGTTCCTGTTTGGGGTTTGCAGGAGGGCGGTGTCAAGCCCTGTGCATCGATTTAAAAATTGAGAGAAAAACTTTTTTTGGGGTAACAACCCTGCCCGGAATCCAAACAACGAGCGGGCACGGGCGGCCCGGCGCGGGCAGGGGAAGGGCAGAGGCGCCGCTGGCCGCTCCCGGAGCCGCGGGGATCCTCAATCCCGCTCTCCAGACCGCGAGGACCCCCAGTCCTATTCCCAAAACCCCAAATCCCTGCGCGGCTCCCCCGGCTCGGGTGCCCCCCCCACCCTCCGCCACCCTCACCTGCGGCCCGCCCGCGGCTCCCGCGCGCTCCCGCCTTCGCCCGCCCCGCGCATGCGCGCGCCCGCCCCGCGCGCCGCCTCAGGAGCCCTCAGGGGCTGCCGGAGGGGAAAAAAAACACGCAAAAAACATCAGAATAAACCTAAAATGAAACAAGCCCAATGCTTGCACTTCCTCAAAAGAGTGTTTGTTTTGTTTTGTTTGTTTTTTTTTAATTTCACAGGCATTGCTGTGCTTGACTGGTGTAAATATATAAAAGTCTTAATGGGTAATTGCGTCTCCAAACTTCCCAAAAACATAATAATAACGGCAAATTACATTGTGAGAAAACGGCTTCTGCTTTCACTTCTTGCCCAAGGGAAGAAGAGCCTCTGGGCAGGGGAGGTTGAAGCCCCGAACGGGGCTCTGGGAGCTCCCCAGACCCCACACGGCCTCACACAGCACGGGAGGGAGCAGCAGAGGACAAGGGAAGATTAATTCTACATCACGGAATCATGGAATGCTTTGGGTTGGAAGGGACCTTAAAGTGCCAGCCCTGCCATGGCAGGGACACCTCCCACTGTCCCAGGCTGCTCCAGCCCCAGTGTCCAACCTGGCCTTGGGCACTGCCAGGGATCCAGGGGCAGCCCCAGCTGCTCTGGGAATTCCATCCCAGCCCCTGCCCACCCTCCCAGGGAATAATTTCATCCTAATATTCAATCTAAACCGCCTCTCTTAGTTTGAAGAGATTCCCCTTTGTCCTTGGAATTTGTCTCTCTCCATCTTTCTTGTCGCCTTCCTTCACATCCTGGAAGGCCAAAATTAGGTCACCCCAAAACTTCTCCAGGCTGAACAATCCCAGTTCTCTCAGCCTTTCTGTTCCCATGGGAGAATGCACTGTCATTGTCCCCCTACTCTCTGGACAATCCTTGAATTCTGGAGTCTTCTCTTTGGGTTACTTTGGCTCCACGTTGTGCCAGGGCCCAACACAATGAAAAGATCCTTCCCAGCCTGGTGCTCCATGGCAGGAGCCGCCCTGCTCGGGGACACAGGGGCCCTCCTGTGCCACCCTCATGGGGGACAACAACACCCCGAGCCGGGCGTGTTGGGCTGCAGGAGAAGCCCAGGATGGGCTGTGGGGCTGTGGCCCCCTGTCCCTTGTGCTCCCCACCTCTGTGTGGGCAGGGAGCCATGGCAGAGGTGGCAGCCTGTCCTCACAGAGGGCTGAGGTCTGGCTCTGGCTGCCCTTCCCGTCACAACTCGGCATGGCCTGTGTGGAAGCAGTTGCTTCCTTTTCCCCCAGTTTGCCATGGTGGGAATTTTTGCCCAAACAGCTCACTCAGATCAGCCTCACCAAGGCTGGCACCTTCCTGGTGTTGTGGCTGCACTTTTCCCACGGGGAATCCCAGTGCACACTGGGATCTTCTCCTGTGCTGTGCTCATTCCAAACCTTTCCCCTTCCTGTTTGCCAGCTGTGCCTGTCTTAGG
Organism: Vidua macroura; assembly: GCF_024509145.1. NCBI lineage: Eukaryota > Metazoa > Chordata > Aves > Passeriformes > Viduidae > Vidua > Vidua macroura. The sequence goes on along the minus strand of NC_071572.1, from coordinate 2,161,115 downwards.
TGAGTTATCCTGTGGGAACTCCCTCCTTTGGCAGTGTTTGAGACCATTTATTGAATTAATTCTTGACACATCCAGTCCTCTCCTCATCCATCTCCATCAATCGTAACCCCAGTTCCCATACCCCAGAGACCCACAAACCTCTGGATCAATCCAACCCCTTCCTTCTCCATCTCCTTCCAGCTGAGGGAGGAGGATGTGTATGGAATAGGGGATTTAAAAATTATTTTTATAAAAGTCCTGAGGAATTCCACAGCAGTAGGAACTGCCTTAGGATGGTGCAAGTCCATGTGCTCGGTGAATTGCTGAAGGCAAGGAAGCCCATCCATGTACCAACAGCAGAACTTCCTGAAATTCAGCTCCATTCCATTAACACCCTCTGGATTATACTCATATCCAGGACATCCCCATCCCATTTCCATACTGGTGTGCCCAGTCCAACACCAGACTGAGCCAGGCTTTCTTCTAACACCCAACACTTCAGCCACTCTGCACAGGCTTTATTTAGAAACAAACACAAGTTGGGATCCTGCAAACTCCAATTTATATCTTTTTATTTTTTACAAAAAATACATTTTAACAAGTAAATAGAAACCATTTCCATAAGTCCACCGTTGTCCAAAGTGTAAATGTACATTGTAAATTTGCCATTTTTAATATAGACATGTGTTCTATTTTGCCAGTTGTCTACAAGAAATTCAGCTACAGTCTGATGAAACGTAATAAATAATGATTAAGAAATGGAAAAGCTACACACCAAGAAATGGGAAATATAAACTTTGCAAAAGTCATATGTAGTTATATTACAGCCACCTCTTCCCAAATCAAACATTCAATTTCTCTTTTATAAAGTACAACAGTAGTGCATTCCCGTTATTGGCATAGAGAGAGATCTTCCATTGAAATACTGTCCATGGAAAGAATTCCACTGAACTACAACTAAAAGGGACAGCAGGGGATTAACTCAGGACAGTAGCAGTGCAAAAGCCAACAATATTGGCTTTATTAAAAAAAAAACAAAACAAAACAAAACAAAAACCAAAAACAAAAACAAAAACTTTTTTTTTAAATTTCAAAGCAAGAATAATTTTTCTGGATCACTCTTTGGGTGACCAATCCCACCACAGAGGAAAAGATGGATTTGCTGTCTTTGCCACCCATTTTGTCATTCCCAATGACTTGGAAAGAAACCCCTGCAGCTGCCTGGGAATTTCTCTTGGTACCATTGCTTCCAGGTTTTCCCATGATCATGGAAAAACGAAGATTTACAGCACACAACTCTAAAAGGGGAGATGTGAAAAAGAGGAATTCCCTTTCCTTGCCTATAATAAAAACTGTCTAAAGCTGTTGAAGCTGAACATTTTCACCCTGTTGTTTACACCGCAGATAAAGAAACATCCCTCCTTTTCCAAGTGCTTCCATCCAACTGGTCCACCCCCAGTTTTCAGGATAAAACCCTTAAAGAACCCTTCTTGTGGTAGTACCACATAAATATTCCCCAAATATGGCCCAAATTCTCCCCTACTACTTACATTTCTATCCCATGAATGCAACACAGAACACTGCTGGGAGCAATGGAACAACACTGTGGGATACAACAACTCTGAGAAGGAAATCAAGGAAGTTCTTTTTTCTCCTTTTTTTTTTTTTTTTGCATTTCTAAGATATTCCACTATTTTAGAAGAGGAAATACTCACAGGTATTAATTCTTATATAAGATCCAAAGTCAACCAAAAGGTGTCTGTAGAAAAGTATTAAGATTCCTAATAGTAAAAATATCTGCAAATTTAATTACAAATACATTTCCAAAGCAAAATCCTTAATTAAGTACATCAGGGTGGGGTCAGTATTGACAGGTTCCTTGAGGAGGAAGTGAACAGCTAAATGTGGAATATTTACACTGAGAGATCCACCTATGTCAAATATATAAAGTGAAGCAGCCCTGTTTACCATTATAACCTACAGGTTATAACGGAAGAGCAATAAAACTCTGCTAAAACATGGAGATTTTAAGTACTGCTGATTTCATGCATTTGTTCTACCACTTGCCCTAAGATTTCATCCACCACATCGATGTCGTAATTCACTTGCTGCAGGTCCAGGTCGGGCATGATGGTGGCCAGGAGCTGTCCCACGTTCACCCGGAGAGAGCGGAGCTTCAGGCTGGGGAGAGAACAGCACACGATTAGATGGAGATGGAATTCTGTGTTCAGAGCTCACCTAACAAAGCTGGACTCATAGTCCAGACTGGATTTGCTCCGTGACCCCCATAAACCAACAAAAAAAAAATAGATGCAGGTAAAGCTGCATCAAGATTATTTCTAAATCTAGGTTTTTTCAAGCTTCTCTTCAGTTTTCAGCTGGAAGGGGGATATTCCCTCAGTTTCAAACCAATACTAAACTGAATTCCTGTCACAAATATTTCAGAGTAAGCACTGGTACAATCCTTTCTGCCACAGCACCTGTATTTCTCAAAGCAATATTAAGGCCTGGTATTTTTATCCATTTAGAAACCCAAACTACCACAACCCACAGGAACAAAAGGAGAGAAAAAGAGAGGAGAAGGCAAGAAAGAGGAGTTTGTCCAAAGGCTTTAAAACATAAATAAAAAGTAAGAGGTATAGCCCAGGGAAAAGGCTGTGCCTCCCTTTTTTTTGGTTTCTTTCCTGGAGGTCCTTGCTGTGTCCTCTTCCTGATCAAACTGTTTTGCCATGAGCCATCCCTTCTGTGGCCCATTTCCTTCTACTCTCAGATCCTTTATCCAGTTCTCCCAGTGCTGCCATATCTCCATCAACTTGTGGGGGAAGTTACTTCCAAGTCCTGCATTTATTTGCTAATTCTTTTAATAAACACACGTCAGAGCTATAAGGGAAAATAAAATTAAATGCTGACAGATCATTTTTGTATGCCTTTTTTTAAGACTGAAAGGGGTCTCTGGAAATTATCCAGGTTATTCTGCACTCTGCCAGGGTGTCCAGAGGTTGATGCAGCGCTCCCTGGTTGGGCTCCCAGTGCCCAAAGGGAGGAGTCACTTGCCCAGCCCCGCCCAGCAGGAGCTGGTTGGTGCCACCAGCAGAGTGCACTGCTGGCTCACACTGCTCTGCCACCCCCAGCACCACGGGGAACTTCTCCAGCTGCTTTCCCAGGAGCTGCCTCCAGCTTCTGCCCCTGCTTCAATTCACTGGTGCGCCTGTGGAACTTTCAGGGGATTTTTTCCAGCCCATTTGTCCAATCTGTCAAAGTCCCTCAGCAGCAGCTCTGCCCTCCTGAGTTCCCTCCAATTTGATGGCATCAGGAATTGATTGAGTTCACTTGGCTCTGTCACCCAGGCCATGAATCCCAGAATCCCCAGGGCTGCAAGAGAAATTTGGGATTATCCAGCCCAAAATGACATCCCCAGAGGCCACATCCAGACTCCTCCTGAACACTCCCACAGACAGTGACTCCAAACCTCCCTGGGCAGCTCATCCCAAGGCCTGACCACTCTGCCAGGGAAATTTTCTTTCCCAGTCTCCAACCTGAGCCTCCCCTGGTGCCATTTGAGGCCATTTCCTCTCCTCCTTTCCCTTGGGACACGGCAGCAGATCCCGACCCCCCCGGCTGTGCCCTCCTGGCAGGAGTTGTGCAGAGCCACAAGGTCCCCCCTGAGCCTCCTCTTCTCCAGGCTGAGCCCCTTTCCCAGCTCCCTGAGCTGCTTCTCCCAGGATGGGTTTTCCAGCCCCTTCCCAGCTCTGTTCCCTTCCCTGGCCACGCTCCAGCCCCTCAATGTCCCTTTAAAGTGGCACAGAACTGGGCCGAGGACTTGAGGTGCAAAAGCCTTTTCCATTCTGGGCCTTGCTGCTGATCCCCAGTTTGCCCTCAGTCAGCCCATGCTGGTTGTCCTTACTCCCTTTTGACTCTCATGGGGCTGCAGGTGGCTTCCAGGTCGATTTATTCCATGTTTTCCCTGGGATTGAGGCTGCAGTGCCAGGATGGAGCTCTGGCTGTCCTAAACATGGGCATAACAACTGCCTTTTCCCCAGAATGTTAACTTTTGGAGATACTACAAGGCCCTCAGCTCCCTCTGAAATGCCTCTCATCTGGTCCCAGGGATCAATTTGCTGAATTGACCCCTTAACTGACTCCCCTTTTATCACAGCTGATACCTCCCCCCTTGGATTCTCCCCTGGCAGGGACCTCAGCTCACTCTGCTTCCCCCTGCTCTGGGTTCTTTTGTGTGTGTGCTATTCCCACTTCCCAAGAGCTCCAAGCTCTCCAGCTGGAAGTTTCAACCCTTGTTTAATTCCAACACACACCCTGAACCCTGATTCCACAGGATTTGCCTGCAGCAAGGAGTTCTTACAGGAAAGTTTCAAATCCAGACTCTTCAGTTGATTCAAGACAGAAAAACAGACTCTCAAAGTGAAGTTCATTACACTGCAGAAAATAATGATCACCATCCTCTTTCCTGCCTCCCTTTTCTCTCCTTGGTTTGCAAGTTGTGTTTAGAAATTATACAACATCTTGGATATTTTCAGAAGTATCGGTTTGCTATTCTGTTGCGGCCAATCCTGCTCACACAAATAAATCATAAATCACAAACATCACTTGATTAAAAAAAAAAACAAAACAACATTAGTTAGGAGTCACAAAAGGCAGTAGAAAAGAATTGCAAGCATCACATTTTATTATACAATTATCAGACATAACCTTCATCACAACATTTAAAATACAACCAACAAGCAAAAATCTTGAAATAACATCTAGAAAGAACAAAACTGATACCTTTCTCCATCAGAAAAATTTACAGAGTCTTCTACATTACTGGTGGTAGAATCATTTGCACGTGCTACAGCCTGTGGGATTGAAGCTTTTAACTGAGCCAGCTCTGCCTTGAGCTCCTCACACTGACAGGCCATTTGATTCTTCTCCACTTCCAGGACTTCAATCTGCCAATCAAAAGAAAAACAAAGCTGTAAAAACTCTTCAAAACACTGTGTAGTAGAAGTCCTGTGAAACAGGGAGTAAAAACAGAGATAACTGAAGTGTCAGGAGTGTTTTAGCAGACATACCTGGCTTTTGTATCTGTCTCTCTCAGTGGTGCACTTGTCCAGCTGCCTGAAGACATCATCCAGCTGCACTGCCATCTCATCCACCTCACTCCTGCTCTCTCCATCAGCACATTTGCTGCACTCAGTCTTTAGGTTCTGCAGGGTGCTGCACTGCTCCTTGAGTGTTGCTATTTCCCCCAGGGCCTGCTCATAGAGAGCTGTCACCTCGGCCAAGCTCCTCCCGTCGGCATTCCCTTCTCCACAGGAGGGAACCGTCTGCGTTGCCTGATGGCACATTTCCTTTTTTACATATTTATTATTCATCTCCAAAAGCTGCTGTTCCAGTGTTTCCACCTGTTTGGTTAACGCTTCACATTTGCTTTGGTACATTTCTTTTTCTGTGTTCAATAACTGCAGCTGATTTTGCAGTTCATTTTCCATCTCTACAGATGGCTCAGGAACTCCATTGACCTTGTGCTGTTCCTTTTCCATCCCTGCCCCAGGAATCTGGACTGGGATGTCTTCCACCTCCTCCTTTTTCACCACCAGCTTTGGGAGCTCTGTCTGTGTTGCTGAGCTCAGCTGCTCACTTTTTGCCTCTGAAGTGGTTGCACTGCAAGGTTCCCCCACAGGGGAGTTTTCCTTCTGCTTCTCCTCCTGATCCAAATTGATACATTCTGTTTTTACCACAGGAACATCAGGATCTGCTGAAGGCTTTGGAGTGCTGCTCTCCTCTAAAATGATGACATCTTCATCATCATCCTCCTCCTCGTGGTTGCTGAATGTTTTGTCACTGAGCCGAGGTGTCTTTAGGGACACGGGTGTCGCACAGCTCTGCGTCCTCCTTTTGAGACTGAGGAGGAAAATATTAAAATAATCAGTTTATTTGCTTAAATGCTGCCAAATCATTTGTTTCCAACTGTGTGCAGAGTTTCTCTGAGCACTGTCCAAAAATTACCATTCCAAAAAATTGCCTGCAGGGGATTTTAATCAGAGTAAATTCCTGTAAAAACAAGTGCCTGCCATCCACATGCTCCCACATTATTCTGAAACAGACCCAGCATTCCCAGGAACAGTTTCAGGAAAACAGCCTGTGGAGTGTGGAGAACATCAACTCTGCTCCTGAGCAGACAAATCACTAAAAATGCTCCTTTGCCATTTTCTTGCATTCACTTTTGTACTTGACAAAGTCTGCAGGTCCCTTTAACCTGCAGCTTCCCATGCTCCCAGAATTCCCACAGGAATTTCAGCAGCTGAAGCTGCCCCAAACACCATCATTTTCATTAAGTTATTAATTTTAGAAATAAACAGGAAACTCCTTTGTACAGGTCCACTCACCTGCTATCAGCATCCAAATGAGGGGAAGATACTTTAATTAAAATAGGCAGAGATCTTCTAACAGAAGCATCTGATGACTTTGGTATAAGTAACCTTGGCAGAGCTTCCTTTGCATTCGGAGGTGAGAATGTTTTGAAGTCTTTACTTGAAGAAACAGATGTTTTTAAAAATATTTCATTATTCATCTATAAGACAATGTAAGTTAAGAATGGAAATAAACAGATATTAGTAGATTCTTCAGGAGGGATTTAAGCAGTTCTTTATATACCAACACCTAAAATCCTGACATTTCCATATCCAAGTACCTCCTTGAACCCAGACTCAGCATTTTGGGATAAGAAAGGCTGACTAGACTACTCCAAATCCCAGTTTTTCATTTTAAAGTGCTGTGCAGAATCCCAGGCAAGAGCTTTTCCCAAGCTGTGTCTCTGTCTGGAGTTTGCCCATGAGACACAAACTCCAGGACAGACATCCCTGGGAAAGCTGCTCAGGGTTCATTTAGCTGGCCCAAAACAAGCAATTTTTTCAGTTTTAGAAATTACTTTTGTACTGGGGGAAATGTAATGGCAGAGAAACAGTAAAATGAAATAAATAGGTTAAAACAGCACATGCAGTGTCTCTTCTCCAGAAACAAAGTGACCTTAGGTCAGAAATTGACTTTGAATGCAACCGAAACGAAATCCCACTTAGAAGATTGGATTCTGAGTTACAATTCAGACATTCCCACTAAACACTTTGATCTGCATCTGGATTTAATGTGAATGAGTGTCTCCTTGCACAAGTGTAGCTGTTCCACCTCTGTCTATCCCCACTGAGATCCCCACTTTTAAGGGCATCTTTACTTCCATATCCTCATCACATCTCTCTCCAACAAATCCCCTTTCAAGAACTGGGTGTCCTTCCATAAAACCAGCCACCAGTGGCTGCCATCTCCTTTACTTTTGGCCAGAGACCTTTGTCCCTCTCAAACTCCTTCCTAAGGAGAAAGAAATGGTGGATTTTCCATCACTGGGCAGCAAAGAAAGGGGATTTTGGGTTTCCTCATGGTGAGCAAACCCTGCAGAGCCACCAGAGTACAAGTGGATGTTGAAGCAGACATTGGTACCCAGGGCAGGCTCCTGCCAGCTTCAGGAGTTACCTGGTGGCTGTACTCCACTCGCCTCTTCAGCTTTTCCCTGTCCCTGCACAGCAACAAGGAAAAAACAGAAAATTAAGAGCTTAGATTCAAACTGTTCATTCATTATAAAACTAAATCTAAGATCTAAAAGCAAACACAATACTCCTCATCTCAGCTAGATACAATAATCCAAGTATTCTTGTTTATTGAATGAAAACTTCCTCAGGAAGCTGGAAGCTTGTCTGAAGTTAGCTCAACTTCCAACAAGTTTGCTCTAGATTATTTATTAAATATTTAAAACAATCCCAAACTCCCACTTCTAGAATGTAAAGCAGCATCACAATTACCCAAATCAGTTTTTGTCATACATCTTAGCTCAGAACCCTTTTATTCCTAAATAAATGTATTGATCTTTTCAATATCCTTCAATGTGGACCTTTGAAAGTTACACAGCCAAGGTTTCCTAACAGCCCCCCGAGTTTGCTTCTGGGACATCCAAACCATTCCCACACTGCCAAATCCTATGGAACATCATCCCTCTGGGAGCTGAACTATCACCCCAACTGCTGCACAGCTCTCCTTGGTAATTTTTAGTGTTGAGAGCCCTGTGAAAGTCTCCAGAACTCACTTTTTCTTGTAGGTTTTCTCGTACGTGGGGTGTATTAAATCGTCATCCTCTGGTTCTTCTGGCACGTTACAATTCCTGAGGGAAGGAAGAGGACAGAAATAAACCCACAACAGAAGGAGCTGAACACCCCTGCTGCTGCCAGGTGGTCTCTAAGGGCTGGCAGGTGTCCCTGGGCTGTGTCCTTACCGGAACTGGGGGTCAGGGTTGAGGGAGCAGTACCACTTCTCCGGCAAGTGCTCGATTCCGTCCGGGAGCTTCCGCCACTTGAGGCACGCGTCACACTGCACCCACGTCTGGTCAGGCTGTTTCCTGGGCAAAAACCAAAATAAATCAGCACCTGCACACCAGAGAGGGTTCTCCTATCAGATAACCCAGTGTTCATTTCTCTGCTGTCACACTGGGACTCACTGGATCTCCTCGACGGGCAGGGCTAAGGGATATTCCTCGTTTTTCTTGGTTTTCATCTCGTTCCAGTAATCGTTGAGCTTTTCTCCCAGTGCTGCTATCGTGAGTCTACAAAGAAAGGAATTTAAAGACCACCTTGAATAATTCAATTCTAGCACAGAAAGAACCTTTATAAACTCCAGTGACAGGAAAAGTGCATGAACCACTTCAATATTTCTAATTGCACAAGAGTGGGAAAAAAGCTTTTCTAAAAGCTTTTCCTTTTATAAAAAGTTTTTATTTCAAAACCTGTAGAAACGAGGAATTGCCTGAAGTCATGTTTGTCAGCCAAGAAATTCCTGGAAATACAAGTCAGAGCACAAAGACTGAAATCAAGAGTGCTGTTGATGGACAGAGGAAATCCTGGAGGGGCTTCACCAGTTCAGCCTCAACCAGAGAATTAAAAAAAGCACAAAACCAATCCAGCACCTCACTCTGGTTCTGGCTGTTCCTTGTACATCCCAAGTGCAGGTCCATGGCTACTCTCAGGCTGATGTCCAACTTTACAACAAGGAGCTGGCAAACATTTGATCCCTTCAATGTGATACAAAGTCTGCACTCTGATAAAAGGAGCACCTCAGTCTCACCCAGGGTAATTTTCAGTTTTGTTTCCTGCTCAGGGCTCACGGTGCAGCTCAGGGACTCCCAGAGCTGGCATGCCCAGGTGAGAGAGGTGAGGAACAACAACAAAGTCCCCAGGTGAGCTGGAGGGGAGGACAGCCCCTGGAATTCACCTGTGAGGAATCCAGGGATGAGTAACCAGGCCCAGCCCTCCCTGGCCTGGCTCAGCCCTGCCACCGCCCCGGGCCTTGAACCAACACAAATGTTTGTGCAGTGAACTCCTGTGACCCAGAGCTGGGATCCAGGTCACCTCAGCAGGGACTGCTGAGCCTGGGGACACCAGGAGGGCACAAATGAGCAGTGAGGCATGGATGGGACCACATCTCCTTTGTGGGGAGGGAAAAAGTGCAGGGCACCTTTCCATCAGGTTCACAACTTCCCAGCCCAAACCAAAAACATCTTGTGAAAGGCTGGAGCACTCCTGGCACAAAAACCACAGGAGATGTTTCAAGTGTGGTGTCACTGTGCCCACCCACATTCCACGTGCAGGGGAGGTAAAACCAGAGAAAGCTGGGGAGTTACATTTCCATTTAACAGTACTGAAACCAGAGGTGAAATGCAGTTGCTGCTTCCTGGATGGAATGCAGCTGGCACGGGGAATCTGCTCCTGGGTGATAAACAGCACAGCAGAGTGGAGACAGCACAGCCAGTCCTGCTGGAATCCCTGCAGGAATGGGAACTCCACGGCACCAGGAGCTGACAGAACACAGAGCAGCCAGGAGAGGAGAAACTGTTTTGCTGCTGAAGCAGCAGCTGGGGTGAAATCCCTCTCCTCAGATGAACTTGGCTCATTATTTAATTTAATTGTAAGATTAACTCACACCTCCAACCCAAAATTATGTCCAAGAACAACTGGATGTGGCACTCTAAGGTTTGAAGGTCTTTTCCGACCTTACTGATCCTCTGATTCCCCCTGCTTGTCTGGATATTGACTTAATTCTATTTTTTGGACAGACTGGTTGGGCACAAAGTTCCCAGATTTCCTGGGGTGCTGACACACAAATCAAACCCAAGGGATTGAGGAAACCTCCCTTGCATGTCAAGTGTTCCAAAAACCCCAAAATTCCCTGCTCACTGTGCCTGCCAAGGGCATTCCCAGTTCCTGCCCCTCTGCCAAGGGAACTGCTGGTGCCACACAGGAAATGGTTCAGCATCGCCAATGTTTGCAATCAACGCCCAAAATTTCCACATTAAAAGCACTGTTGGGCACATGGAAAATGCCTCCTCCTGAACAGCCACAAAAGAATACCCAGGGAAAAACATGGGAACAAGGCTGGTGTGGATATTGTGGGAAAATATTTATAAGGAAAAGGAAAGAGACAAAGAGGGGACAGATAAAAAAGGGTCTAAAAAGAGCTGTTTGCATTTAAACCAGGTTTGGCCAGAACACCAGAAACTTTTATTCTTCCTATTTAAAGAAGCAGCTTTATCAAGTATTTCCCAGGAAATGGTAATATGGGCTAGAAAATGCAGATAAAAATACCTGTATTCATTGGTGTAGTCAAAATCTTGTTTGTTGTGAGTTGGTTTTAGGAAGTTGCATTCAATAATCCCAACAACACCCACACCCATGTTGTTTGCCTGCAGGGAATTAAAAGTTTATCAGGAAAACCAACACAAAATTCATGCCAATATTGCAAGAGTTTGCTGGAGGTAATTATTAACAGTATCTACACTGGATAAAAAAGATTTTCTGGCTTATGACTCCTCTCCAAGGAGAGAGTCTTGATACAAACCCCCTAAAGAACAAATCCTCTGCTCCACCCCTCTTTTTGTCCTGAAAGATGTGATCAGTTTCATATTTTTGTATCAGCCTCAAAACCAAACAACTTAATATAATTTTTAACTGCTGCACACAGTAAAAAAGGTGATTTTGTAAAGTATACATCAATACCTTGCTTTCCATCCATATTCTTCTTTAAAATCAGTGTTTGAATGAAATTTGTCAAGATGTTCAAATATTTTGAAGCCTCAATTTCTTACCTTTAACTGACAGCCAACTCTTTCATAAGCTTTGATGAGTCTGTTTTTGTGGTACATCATTATTCCATAATGATCTTTGTTCCTGCAGTTAAATCCAAAAGTAATCCTGACTGTTTTGGCCTTTGAGCAGATATTAAGGAAAAATAGGGTGAATCTCATGGAACACAAAAAAAAAAAAAAAAAAAAAAAAAAAAAAAAAAAAATTACTCTGAGTGGGTCTTAGAGCTTTCTTTTCTTATACTGAGATATTTCCTTCAGCAGGACTTAAAAAAACTTAAAAAAACACCACCAAAAAAAACCCCAAAAAATAACCCAAAATTGATCAATATAACTGAACAAAATCCAGTCCCAGAATTCACTTCTGCAATGGAAATATCAAAGGATACATTGAGAAATTTGGGTCTGTAAATATCCCTCTCAATGAAGGCCAAACTTTTGGAAACCAGTTGTGTTTTCACCTTCTGTCCTCTCAGGATGATCTGCATGGTTGGCTTCAGGTACAAAATACTGCAGTAAGCCTATAAAACAGATTATATTAAAATTAAAACATTTACACCCTCCAGCATCCAAAAATAATCCCAATTTTAAAAAACCAACACGTACTCTTAGGGAGTAATCACTTTCTGGAACAATCTGGTCCAGTCTCTCCTGTTTTTTGTAGCCTCTTTTGCCTGTTTCATCCAAGTCTTCTGGAATTCTGATGTCATATTTATCCTTGTCAAAGTCAAATTCTGGTCTGTTGTTTTTATCTCTAAGAATGAAGATGGGAAAATGTATTAATTATAGGGGGAAAAGCAAATACATGAGGAAGTATTGTGGTGAAGCCAGGAAAGAAGGAAAAAAGGGAGAATTCTTCAGAGATTTGCTAAAATTCACATTTGAGTCCAGCTTGCCATTTTTTTTAAACTGCACACAGCTTGTTCCAGTTATTCCACACACGAAGAACCCCCAAATCCTTCTATGTTTGCACACACTGAAAGAAAAGGTGAAATTAATGAGAGGTGAGAGACTGGCTTTATCTTACTTTCTAAGATTCCAAATGATGATCCTGGTGCCTTTTTCCCCCATGATGGCATCCAGCTCTGCCAGTAATTTCTCCTCAGAGGAGAACAAGGAATGTGTCAGGATGGCCTTGAGGCTGTTCTTGGATTCTGCTGGGTCACTGATCTGCCGTGGGCACTGTGTTAAGGAAAGGGACTTGGAATGGAGGAAAGATTTCAGAAAATGAGGAAATTTCAGGACTCACTTCCCAGCTTCTCATTCCACATCTCAGAGCTCCTACAATGTTAAAAGTTTTAACCAATTATAGCATCTCCCAGAATTTTCTACCTTATGACTCCTCTCTGAGGAGAAAATATTGATATAAGCATCCACATATAAATTTGAAGATTTGATATAAATTTTCATATAATTTCATATTTGATATAAATTATAGCAAATTTGAAATTTTGATAGACATTTGAAATTTTGATATACATTTGAAATTCTGATATACATTTGAAATTTTGATATACATTTGAAATTTTGACATACATTTGAAAATCTGATATAAAATAGAAAATTTGACATAAATTTGATATAAATTTGAAAATTTTCTCCTCTCCAAGGAGAAATCTTCTCTCCAAGGAGAAAATTTTGATATCAACATCCATCAAAGCAGCCAAATACTTCCTTTGGGTGACGTTATCCCCCAAATTTGGGACGTATCCACAACTTTTCACCGGGAATGCTGAAAGGATATGTTGGTTGGTGAATGTCACGATGGGAACCATGACATGCTCTGCTTTGGTGACTTCCAGGTAAGTCTGGGACAGCAGCCCCACGCTCATGGTGTCCCCGTTCTTGGTGAAGACGATGGCGTCCTTGCCCAGGCGCATGGATCCCGACTTGAAGCCGTTCCCGTAGAGCCCCACGGGAACGCGGCCGTTCATCACCGACTTCTCGCTGAAACCGAAGCTGCAACGCGCAAAACATGAGGAGGGTGAGGCCTCAGCTTTGAGCTTTTATACTTTTCACATTCTGTGCTGCTTTAGTGTGAGGGTCTGAGCTTTGTATTGTGGGATGGTGAGCTCTCCTCACTGAGCAGGGAGACAAAACAATTCCTGCTCCAGCTGGGCACCAAGGACAAATGATCCAAAGCTCAGGCCCAGGAGCACAAACAGCGTGGGCTGGAGAGAGAAAAACAAGCAGGATGGGAGTGCCTGGGCTAAAGCTGGAATGGGACAATGAACTGCAAGGTGCAAATGGAGCAGAGCTGATCCCAGTGAGAGCCCCCGGGAGCGCTCGTGCATTTTGGGACCATTTTGGTTCCTCTTGGCTGCAGCCCTGGCTGGGCTCTGCTGCTGCCCAAGGTGGATCCATGGAGGAGATCCTTTCCATAAATCCCTGCTTTATTCTTTAGCTCTAGGTAAAGAGCTTTAGCTGTTTATTCTTTTGTTCTAGGTCAGCCTTCTCAAGGCATCAAGGGTGGGAAAAAATTCCCTGGAAAACTTGAGGGTTCGAGAGATGCAAGTGCAAGACTTGGCAAATGACTTAATCCAACCCTCTTGTTTCAGAGGTCAGGGACTCCTGAGCAATGAAATCCTAAAATCACCTGGACAATGCTGCTAAAACCACACAGCAAAAACTCAGGAAAATCTACTTCCAGCTTTTAAGCATGGAATAGAAATATCAAGTTTGGAATTTGGTGAAAAAGCATTCTTATGGGATTCTGGTAGTTATCCTGTAATTTCACAATAAATACTAATAAAAGCCCCTAACCCTGTCTTTTTCCTCTGTCCATTTCCTATTTGATTCACAAGTTTTCCATTTCCCTATCACACTTCAAGTAAAACAGGGAACTGCATATGAAATTTAGGATTTATTATGGTATCTAACATAAAAATAACAGTTTGAATTCAAGCTTGCTCAAATTTAAATCTGCAGGCAGAGCAATTTTTTACACTAAGAGAAATTGCACAGAAAGCTTTTTGCTACTGTAGAAATAAGAGAAAAATCAGTTCCAACCCCCTAGAATATTTAAAGACACAATTATTTAAAAAATAGAAAATCCACTAATTTTTCTACAATACATTCTATTATTAATATTCCAATGGGTTTGTGCTGAATATCCCTTTTTCTCTCATTCACTAACTTAAACTAAAGTAAGTGTGTCTGTGCCCACAGTGACCAAAATCCCCTCTCAGGGGGTGCTTTGTGCTTTTAGCACTTGGATCTCACACATTTCATGTACATTATTATTATTATTATTATTATTAATGATGATAGTAAAAATAAAATGTTTGAATTCTCCTTATCTCCACTAGCAGCCACTACAGACAGTTTCCACAGCATAAAGGGAAGGCTGGAAGAAAGGACAAAAGGAAATTATGAGGTAAAAGTTCCCTGACAAAGTTACAGGGAAGCTTTAGCAGCATCTGCCCGCTCTGGAGTCTCACCTGGACCTTCAGAAATGCTGAATTTATGAGCAAAATCAGTGAATTAGAGATGAGAAACTGAGCAATACCAGAAGCAGAGCTGGAATTTGTACAAGACAGGTGTAAAGAGGCTGCCCACCTGAGCATTTTGTGCAGCTTCTCGGAGTTCATGCCGTTGCCGTTATCGGTGAACGTCAGGCAGATGTTGTCGTTGATGACGGTTTTGTCGATCCAGATCTGTTTGGCACTCACATCTGGATCGTAGGCATTATCTGAGGGCAAGGAAGGCAAACAGCGTGGGAGACCAGAAAACAAAAATTCAACTGAGTGCAAACACATTTTAAAGTCAATCAGAGTGTTAGGATGGAACAGCTGCACCCAACCCAGGAGAACCTCACGCAAACCAGCACAGAATTCTCCAGATTACCAATGACAGCTGATCAGGGACCAAAGATGTGGCTGGAGGTGAGCAGCTCACACGAGAACAGAAAATGAAAGCAAGCCAAGATTCCGGTTTCATTTCCTGCCTGCAGAGCAGCTGGTGCAATGTCTGCTTTCTCCCAGCCCTCACAGAGAAGAGCTGCAAAATGCTTTAGACTCAACTTTCTGTTTACAGGATGTGAAAATCAAACACGAGCGAAAGAGAAACCAGGGCTCCACAAAGGCCTCCTGGCAGCACAGCCAGGCCCAGCCTCAGCTGCCCCAACACCATTTTCTTCCATCTTTGCTCCTCATCCCCAGGGATTTGTGAGGGGGAAGAAGGGTGGGCTGTGATGGCACCTCTGCCTCACTGCCTGCTCTGCAGGTTCAGCTGAGAGACAGAAAACAAGCCAATGAAAGGAATCACAGGTTGGTGATTAAAATCTTGGCAGGTTTCTTCCTATAACTCCAAATTGCATCTCAGTGAAATATTTCATAAAATGTATTTGAGCATCACAAAAGAGGACAGACAGGTACAACTGAGAGTTTGGAAGTATTTAGAGTGTGAAAAGAGCTGAGATGATTGAACAGATTGTACTCCCACAACAGCAAGGCCTTTCCACAGGCACGGGGCTCTGCTCTCCTCCTTTGGGACAGCTTTGGTCTTATCCAGCTGAAAAATCCTGGTTTTCTTCTGTTAGGTTAATTTTCTGGAGGAAAGGGGGAGAAAGAAGCAAAGGGAGGGGAGGGGAGGGAAGGGGAAGGGGAAGGGGAAGGGGAAGGGGAAGGGGAAGGGGAAGGGGAAGGGGAAGGGGAAGGGGAAGGGGAAGGGGAAGGGGAAGGGGAAGGGGAAGGGGAAGGGGAAGGGGAAGGGGAAGGGAAGGAAGCAAAGGGAAGGAATGAAGCAAAGGGAAGGAATGAAGGAAGGAAAGGGAAGGAAGGAAAGAAGCAAAGGGAAGGAAGGAAAGGGGGGGAAGGAAGGAAGGAAAGAAGCAAAGGGAGGGAGATGTGTGACCAGAGGAGTTGCTCCTTTTGGCAGCAGCAAAGTTCTCAGTCAGTGCTTGGCTGGGGTCCCAAGCCACACCTTTATTTTGAGTTACCAGTTCATCATTCCCTGACTGTGGAAAAGAGGAACACTGGAGATGCCCAATTAACTTCTGCTGAAAATCAAAGGCAAGATGACCAACAGGAGCTAACAAACAGATGCATAAGCCCCAGGTAATGCAGGTAACAGGACCAGAACAAAGAGCAAAACACTGAGGATGTTCAGCCAGGTTTTTCCCTAAAAGGAAGGAAAAAGGGTTTGTAACAAGAAACAAGAATTATTCCAAGCTGTTGATCACCTACCTATGAGTTCTGCAATTGCACTGAAGGGCCAGGTGTGACTGGTGGAGTTGGTGTGCAAGAACTTTGGGGACAGCTGGAATAAAGCACAAGCAGGGGCATTAGTTTGTGCTCTCCAAGGCAGAAACCAGGCTGTCAAATAAAGGAAGATTTCATGAGGCTGGTTTGGACAACACCACCAAAAGGCTGTAATTGAGGTGGTTTCTGGGTATTGGCAGGGAACATAAATACAGTTCTTGAAGAGGAAATCCAGCACAGTCTCAGCATGTTCATCCTAACAGTCTTTATCTTTATAAAAATATAAGGAACTATTGCTATCAATGATGCCACAGGTTACAGAAAACATCAAAGCCATGGTCCAAACCCAGTAACAGAAGCTCTCAGATGTTAAAAACTCACATTTTAAACCAGGAGGATTCAAATTTCATGTGAAAAGTAAGCAGCAACCAATACCCTCTGTGAGTCACTGTCTGTGCCCACAGTGACCAAAATCCCCTCTCAGAGGGTGCTTTGTGCTTTTAACAGCTGGATCTCACACATTTCATGTACACAAAGGCACAGGCACTGCCAGAATTAGATTAAAATATGCAAATAAAGCACCTCTTTATGGGATGTGACTTGGAGATGTCAGTGCCAAAAGAACTGCCAAGCAGCCCCAGCCTAGGCTCACATACATTCACTTCAAGACTTGGAAAACCAGAACTAAAAATCCACGTAAGTGAAGGACCTGTCCATGCAATGTTTGGAGAAATTTGAACTGCTGCAGCTGCTACCTGTGTTTGCATTGTCCCTGAGGAAATCCATGGTTACACTCCCACAAAGCCTTGAACACAAACCCCCTGCACAGATTTGCTCAAGCCCCCCTGCCAGAGTCGTGGTGATGGCAGAAAAAGCAGCACCTATGAACACAAAACACTGAAAACAGCCCTTGTACCACTGAGTCACACAAAAACCACAACATAATCCACATTATTATACAGAGAAAATCTCAGAGATGTTTTAAAATACTGTGTACGTATCAATACTGCATAATTTTTACAGAGTTACTCGTGGACAAGCACTTTTATCGAGGTATGAAATGTAAATAAAAGTGCAAATAAAAGCAAGCAGCCACTTCAAAACTCCAAGGTGAAAAGGAATGATGCTAAAAGCAAATCCTAGAGCCACAAACCAGGCACCAGAGCAGGAGAAAGGCACAAGGAGAAGCAGCAGCCCTGCTTCAGAGCAGCAGAACGTGCCAAGAGCCGTCACCTCGATTCCCAGGTCACAGCAGCACATGACACAATTCCAACTGCAACCTAATCCCTGCTTTTCTCCATGGAGCACCAGAGGGAGCAGACAGCACCTTCCTCGTTGCCATCTGTGCTGCAGAGCTCCAGGTTTACAGAATCTGGTGCATGGAGTCAGGCTAAGCCAAGGTGCTCCCAACAAACACTTCCAAGTCATTCTGAATCCAAAAGAAAAATTCCTCTGGGCTATTAATGGAAAGCTCACATGTGCCATGGCACGTGGGCAAAAGGATCTTTGGATTTCTCCCTCTGCTGTGCAGGAACTCAGGGGATCCTCAGAGCCCTGGGTGATTCTCCTCATCTGATTCTCCAGCATCTGCTCCTTGGTTTTCTAAGCTTCGGGATCAAAATCCAAAACAACTGCTGGTATTTTTCCCACCTGAAATCCCTCCCTGGCAAAACAAAACCACATTTAAAAATCCCAACCCACCAGAGGGATGCACATTCAGGGATTTGGCATCTGCTCAGCTCCCTGCTGAAACACTGAACAAACTCCAGCACCACAGGGGGCTGGAAGTGCTGGATTCCCTGATGTATTCCCTGGAATCTCAGCAAGAGGGACTTGGCAAGAAGTCCTGACTGTGGTTTTGACAGAGGCATCAACTCACACTTGGGAATTCCATGGAATCCCTGAGGCTGGAAAAGCCCTCCCAGCCCATGGAGTGCCAGCTGTGCCCCGTGCCCACCTTGTCCCCAGCCCAGAGCTCTGAGTGCCACCTCCAGGGGACACCTGCAGGGATGGGCACTGCAAAGCTCCCTGGGCAGCTCTTTCCAAGGCCTAACCACCTTTTTTCCAGGAAGAAATTCCTTCTGAAAAGGAAGCAGCACCTCCCCTGACCATCAGACAATGCTGAGAAGGACATCTCAGTGTCACCCACAGTGGCACCATCACCAATAAATGTCCTTTTTTGCCTGTGAACCAAACCGTTCTGTGTGCACAGAAATCAAACCTTGCCTGTGTAACACAACAGCTCCACTGCTGTGAACCACTGGGAATTCTGAAAACAACACCACAGGAATCCTGCTGCCATTCTCCCATCTCTGCCTGGGGAGGCTTTGAGAAAGGCTGCAAGTGGTTCACAGGACTGGGAATTGTGACAGGTGTAGGAAGGGCTGGCAGATGGGAACTGGAACAAATGGGGTCTTGGCTCTCATATCTCCCATCCCTCAGCAAAAGCTGAGCAAGTGAGCCACAGGGAATTCATGGGGAAGTTACCTCAGAGCACACAGCACCACCTGACCACGGAATTCCAGACTGGGCTGGGCTGGAAGGGACCATAAAGTCCACCCAGACCCAAGCCCTGCCCCAGGCAGGGACACTTCCCAGCAGAGCAGGATGCTCCAAGCCTCATCCAGCCTGGCCTTCCTCATTGAAACAAGGGCACAAAACCACATTAAAGACCAGGAGAACAGTGGTTTAAGGGCATCAGTTTTGTAGTTTCCTCCAGAGCAATCCAGCTCTCAGCAACCACTCCCTAATTCCTGATGAACTCACCAGGAAATATTTCAGTCCGTTTGTCCTTACACTTCATTCATCAACGCACCACTTTAATTAGCTCATAATTAATTGAGATTCAGTAAGAGCTGAACACTCACTTTGCCAATCCAGCTGCTTTGCTCGCTCAGACAAACATATTTCGTTACTAAGTGGGTTTTGTTTAGTAATTTCTTTTTTTCTGTGCAGCCAAATGCAACTCAAACCTGCATATCTGAAACTGTCCTGAGAAGAGCACCTCCTGCAGTTATAACCAGCAAATATCGAAGAATAAAGCAGTTTATCTCTCAAAAACGACAGGCAGCTTTGGGAATTTCAGTTTCCCACCCCTTGCAGATCCTAAGGTGTGCACAAATCCCAAACCCCTGCACAGTTTGCCTCATCTTAGGAACTTATTGCTTGCACATAATAATTTTTTATTATGACCCATCATCACTACACCAATTCATTCATTTGAGTGAAAAATACCTCTTGGTTTAGCCTGCATTTATTTATTCTTGGGAACAACTCTGCCATTTTCATGGAATTGTTTAGGCTGGAAAAGCCCTCCCAGCCCATGGAGTTCCAGCTGTGACAGCTGTGCTGTCACCTTGTCCCCAGCCCAGAGCTCTGAGTGCCACCTCCGGGTGACACCTGCAGGGATGGAGCTCCCTGAGCAGCCTTTCCATGGAAAAAAATCCTCCTGGAACTTCCTGAAATTTCTCCTGCCAGCTTACACAATGCCAGGTCACCACTGTTCAATGAACCACATCAAGGGACCGATCCAAATTGAAAACCACTCTTAAAATATTAACCTGGATCACTTCCCCGAGCTGCTTCCTTGTTCAGCTGGACAAAAATATTGCCAGAGCACCAGCAGGAGATAAATTCCAGGGTGGGAATGAGCTCCCAGGCCCTCTGAATCCACGGGAAATACTTTATATTCCCAAAGAGCTGTGATTATCAGCTCTCCTCACCATTCTCTGCATTACAAAGCCTTTTACAAAACCTGGTCAAAACTGCATCAGCTGCTTCACCTGAGGAAAACAAACCCAAAAAAACCCAAAAAACAACCCTACAAACCCCACAGCTTTCACTGGAAAGCCACTGAATGCAAATTCTCAGTTGTGCCTGCAACAGACAAAACCAAAGAGCAGCCTAAAAATAATTCAGAAAGTTACCAAGTTCATCTTGTGTCATTTGTACCTCTGAGAGTTCAGCCTGGCAAAGCGATTTCAGCCTGAGAATGATTTTAAACTCTGAACTGCCACATGCAAAAGCTGATTTTTGATATTTTTCCTCTCAAGATGACCAATAATATGTCCAAAAAAAGTAATAATAAATCCAAATCTTTATCTAAAGAAGCAGGATAATCCTGCTGCAATAAAATATCACACAAACTGTGGATTTCAAACACTCCCAAGATTTAAAGGCCTGAAATCAAAATCAAAATGCAATTTTGGAACTTCGGGGAGATGATGTTTAGGGCTCATCTCAGGAATAATTTATTTTAGCTACATTTATTAGGGTAATATAAATTCATATTAAGGTAACAGAAATGGATATTAGGGTAACATAAATCGATATTAGGTGATAAAATTTCAGCCAGAGTTGGACTCAATGATCTGGGAGGTCTTTCCCATCCTAAATGATTCTGTAATTCCAGCAGTGCTGAGCATATTCAAACACACCTTTTTCACTCAAATATTTCCTAAGTTACTCATCAGAGCACTCCCGCTTCTTTTCACTCTTTTAAAGCAAGGTGATGAGAACAGGTGAGATTTCGAGGCATTGACTTGGAAAAAAACCCTCCCGTTCCACCTGAAAAAGCAGCTTTAACTTCATTTCCACGGGCACAAATAAACGACCAATTGCCACAACAGCTCAGCAACAACACCGCGACCGAAAACACAACACAGCAGCATTTAACTGCGTGAACACTCATCCCTCTCAGAGGCAATTAGGGTTAAAATGCAATTAGGCCGCTTGCAATAAAAGTAGTTAAGATTTGAAGTTCCAAGTCGGCAATTAGAGGTCACGGCGCTCAGCAGAGGCGGGGAAATCCCGCCCCCGACACCGAGCCCACCCTCAGCCCTCACCTTCCCCTCGGCACAGCCCGGCCGGACCCAGAGAAGCGAATTTTCCCGGATCAGAGCCGGGATAAGGGCGGGGAAAGCCCCCGGCCCCACGTCCCCCCGCAGGGACGCGGCGGCGCTCCCCGCCCTCGCTGAGGGAGTGACCCTGGAAGTGCCCAAGGCCAGCCTGGACGGGGCTCCGAGCAGCCTGGGACGGCGGAAGGTGTCCCCGGCCATGGCAGCAGGCCGGGAGGAGCCGGTCCCGAGCCGGCCGCCCGGCTGCCTTGCCCCGGCCGGCCGCGGCCCCGCCGCCCCCCGGCACTCACCGCGCTCAGGCGGATCCCGCCCTGTGTTTTCGCCGCCATCTTCAGGCCGCGGCCCCGCGCGCGCGCTTCCGCCTCCCCGCGGCCTTTCGCGCTTCCGGCGCCGGGCGCGCGCGCGGGAGGGGGCGGGGCTTGCGGGGATGCCACGCCCCCCTCGCGCGGTGGGCGGGGCTGGGCGTGAGGGCGCCGTGAGGGGACGGCGGCGGGGCGGAGTGAGGGGATGGCTGAGCTTGGGAAGGGGCTTGGCCATCACCCTGTGCTCCTGTGCGCGATCCACGCCTTGTCCCCAGCCCAGAGCACTCCAGGGATGGGCACTCCAACCCTCCCTGGGCAGCCCCTGGCAAGGCCTGTGCACCCTTTCCAGGAAAAAAAAATGCCCAGTATCCAACCTAAACCTCCCCTGGCCCAGCCTGAGGCCGTTCCCTCTCCTCCTGTCCCTGTTCCCTGGGAGCAGAGCCCGACCCCCCCGGCTGTCCCCTCCTGGCAGGAGCTGTGCAGAGCCACAAGGTCCCCCCTGAGCCTCCTTTGCTCCAGGCTCAGCCCCTTCCCAGCTCCCTCAGGAATTCTCCAGCCCCTTCCTGTCGCCCTGGTTATCAAGAGTTTTCTAAAGCCTTCTGAGTTTACATTCTTGTAGAGAACTTTCTCACACAACTTTCTGTAAATAACCTATTGTTTTGCATTCTTTCATATAGGCAGAGAAATTTGATGTACAGGTAGTTTGTCCAGTGTCGTTGGAGAGGTGGCACATTCACCCTCCAATCCACTGGCATCTTTTGAGAACTATAAAAGATTA
This sequence comes from Vidua macroura, assembly GCF_024509145.1. NCBI lineage: Eukaryota > Metazoa > Chordata > Aves > Passeriformes > Viduidae > Vidua > Vidua macroura. Next base: position 2,138,823 of record NC_071572.1, on the reverse strand, counting down.
GAGTCAGAAAAAATAAATTAGTCTCTTCATTGTGACCAAGGCTGTGGTGCGTCGTTTTTGCTTGTGTCATCTGGTGACATCTTCCCAGCTCCATTCCCTGCCCTGGACGCCTGGAATCAGCAGAAACGCAGAAATAGAAACTGCGCTGGGAGGCAGACACAGGAGCACTCTGAGTGCCTGGAGAGCAGGAACGCTGTGGAAAAGTGCCCCAGTGGGAAAGGCCCTGGGGGTGCTGGTGCCAGGGGCTGGACACGAGCCCAGGGGTGCCCAGGGGGGCAAGAGGCCACTGGCAGCAGGGCTGGGTGAGGAATTGTGTGTCCAGCAGGAGCAGGGCAGGGATTGTCCCTCTGGGCTGGCTCTGAGAGGCCCCTCGAGGGCTGTGCCCAGTTCTGGTCCTGCAGGAGAGACCTGGAGGGGCTGGAGCGTGTCCAGGGCAGGGAAGGGAGCTGGGAAGGGGCTGGAGAATTCCTGAGGGAGCTGGGAAGGGGCTGAGCCTGGAGCAAAGGAGGCTCAGGGGGGACCGTGTGGCTCTGCACAGCTCCTGCCAGGAGGGGACAGCCGGGGGGGTCGGGCTCTGCTCCCAGGGAACAGGGACAGGAGGAGAGGGAACGGCCTCGGGCTGGGCCAGGGCAGGCTCAGGGAGGATATTTGGAAACATTTCTTCCTGGAAAGGATGGCCAAACACTGGAACAGGATTCCCAGGGTTGTGGTGGAATCCCCATCCCTGAAAATGTTAAAAAAACTTGTGGATGTTGCACTTGAGGCCGGGGTTTAATGGTGAATATGATGATGGTGCTGGGGTCATGGCTGGGTGTGAGGAGCCTTCAGGGACTGAAATGATTCATGCCTTGGACATTGTTATGAAAGAGTTTTGCCCATTATAACAAAAACTGTGTAAAGAAGCTGCAACCACAAAAGCCTCCACCTGACTGGGACTTCGGACTCTAAGTTGAACCCCTAGATACACTATTGTTCAATCATCCCAGGCTAGGGAAAAACAAACAGGACTGAGGGAGAGGGAGAACAAGAGCCAAACCCAGCAGAGATCCTTGCCTGGCTGGGTTTGGGGTGTGGAGAGCTCGGCCCACAGTGGCCTCCCCCTGAAACGAGGAGGGAAGGAGGTTTTGGGTGTCACCTCAGAGGCTCAGAGGAACAGCCATCCTCCCTTACACAAAGCCCCAGCCCCACAGGGCACATCCACGGGGCATTCACATGAGGGACACCTCAGGGGGTGTCAGAATCCATCCCAAAATGTTCCCCAGAGTCATTCCTGAAGTTTTGCACCTCAGGACTGCACGGGATGCAACAGATCCAGTCTGCTGCAAGACACAGCCCTGGACATTCCCACCTGGCCTGAGCTGCATTAACCCATGGGATGCTGTGCTTTTGTGGGATCATCACCACCAAGAGCACTGGAGGGGATCAATAAACATCACTGGGATCCATGGAGTGGTGATATTTTCTTTATTCTGTCACTCTCTTTC
>NC_071572.1:1433452-1537239 GCF_024509145.1 Vidua macroura | reverse complement strand
GGAAAGGAAAGGAAAGGAACTTTTACCCCTCCTGTTGTTTCTCTTCCCTGCCTCATTTAGGAGCCGATTTACCGGGGCAGAGCTGGAAAATCGGGGAAGAGGAACAATAACCTGGGATGAAAACAGATCCTGGAGATCTGGGGCGGCACCCAAGGGTGGCAGCGACCTCGGGGCGTGCAGAGGGGGCACAGAGGGACAGGCAGCATTCCAGAGCTGCTCCGGAGAGCCAGGGCAGGAGGGAGCTGCCTGCGGGAGAGAGGAGATGGAGCTGATCGCTCCCGCAAAGGCTCCAGCGGCACCGGGACAGGAGCCGGGAGCCCTCGGCCTCTCCCAGCCCTCCCGAGCTGCCCCAGCACTTTCCGCACCGGCAGCAGGGCAGGAAAACCGAACTCCCCTGGGCTGCCGTGCCTGAACTGCCTTCTGTTCCCAGCTCTCACTAGAACGTCTCCATTTAGTTACAACCAATGTTTTGTTTTATTTTATTTTATTTTATTTTATTTTAATTTTTTATTTTATTTTACTTTACTTTATTTCATTTTACTTTATTTTATTTTATTTTATTTTATTTTATTTTATTTTATTTTACTTTATTTTATTTCATTTTTATTTCATTTAATTTCATTTTCATTTCAATTTCATTTCATTTCATTTCATTTCATTTCATTTCATTTCATTTCATTTCATTTCATTTTCATTTCCCATGTTACATGACCCTTGCAAAACGTGGATTTTTTTGAGGCAGATCCCTGCCATAAAATTCTGAACTCCACTGTTCTGGTTTGGTTAAATAGCATCTTATTTCCATCCTTCATTAGAAATTCTCCATTGATAACCAATATTTTTTTTATTTTTAATTTTTTTTATTTTAATTTAATTTAATTTAATGATATTATATTTTTTATTTTATTTTATTTTATTTTATTTTATTTTATTTTATTTTATTTTATTTTATTTTATTTTATAATTTCATTTTCATTTCATTTCATTTCATTTTCATTTCAGCCAGCTACATTTCCCTTGTGAAATGTGCATTTTTTTTTTGAGGCAGATCCCTGCCATAAAACTCTGAACTCCACTGTGCTAGTTTGGTTAAATAGTGGTTTATTTCCATCTTTCATTAGAAATTCTCCATTTATAACCAATTTTTTTTTAATTTTTTTAATTTTAATTTAATTTAATTATATTTTATATTTTATTTTTATTTTATTTTATTTTATTTTATTTTATTTTATTTTATTATTTCATTTTCATTTCATTTCATTTCATTTCATTTCATTTCATTTCATTTCATTTCATTTTCATTTCAGCCAGCTACATTTCCCTTTTGAAACGCGGATTTTTTTGAGGCAGATCCCTGCCATAAAACTCTGAACTCCACTGGTTGGATTTGGTTAAATAGCATCTTATTTCCATCCTTCATTAGAAATTCTCCATTTATAACCAATATTTTATTTTATTTTATTTTATTTTATTTTACTTTATTATTTCATTTCATTTCACCCAGCTACATTTCCCTTTTGAAACGCGGATTTTTTTGAGGCAGATCCCTGTCACAAAACTCTGCTCTCCACCGTGCTGGTTGTGTTTCCTGGTGTTTTATTTCCATCTTTCACTAGAAAGGACCTCAGGGAGTTCCACAAGTCCCAGCACCAGGGGCTGCTCTGCTTTGGGACAATCCCAGACTCGAGCATGGATTGGGAGCTGCGAGTTTGCAGCCCCCAAGTTGGGCAACTCCCCGGGGGCTGCCCTGGCAGGGGAGACCCTCCTGGAGCAGTTCTGTGTCAGGAGCCAGAGACGCGTTGGACTTTTTCGGTCTCCAGCTTCTGTTTGTTGTTATCTTATCAAAACTTCAGCGCTGTCTGCACCAGACTCTGCGTGCGGGAAAAGCAGCACAAAAATGGCAACGACCTCGTGCTGCAAGGCCTTTGGAGTCCAATCAAAAACTGAGCTGCCCAATTAAGAAGTGACACCTAAATTATTTCCCTTTCTAACCCAATGACTGACCCCTAAAGATTCACAATGTGGATTTTTCTGCCCAATTACAAGATACCACCCAAAACCAAGAAGAAAGAGGAAGAAGAAGAAAGGAACTCGAGACAACACCCTGTACCCTCCACCTTGAACCCATCTAGAACATCCTAAAAACCCTAAATCCTAAATTTCTCACCCCTGTGACACACTACACTGCTCTCTACAATCCCCACAATCCATTTCACACTTCTGTGGTTTCTGGTTCACCTTGAGGCTTTGGAAGTTTTCTCCATGGATGAGGGTCAGGGTCAGTGCTCCCCTGGGGCTCAGGACACCCCAGAGCAGACAGAGGAATATTCCCGGTGCCCTGGGTTTCCACAGGGAGCAGCTCTGGGGGAAGGACCTGAGGGTTCTGATCTCCAACCCTGCCCTGGGAGCAGCAGGAAAGGGATTGGGACTGGGATTGGGATTGGGATTGGGATTGGGATTGTGCCCCCTCAGGTGAGAGCCCACCTGCAGAGCTGTCCCAGCCCAGGGAGGAGCTGGAGCTGCTGCAGAGAGCCCAGAGGAGGCTCCAGGATGAGCAGAGGGCTGGAGCAGCTCTGCTGGGAGGAAAGGCTGGCACAGCTGGCATTGTTCACCTGCACAGGAGAAGCTTTGGGCTGAGCTCAGGGTCCTTGCAGGGCCTGGAGGAGCCCCAGGAAAGCTGGAGAGAGACAATTTCCAGGGGATGCAGGGACAGGAGCCAGGGAATGGCTCCCAGTGCCAGAGGGCAGGGCTGGATGGGAGATTGGGAATTGGGAATTGTTCCCTGGCAGGGTGGGCAGGGGCTGGGATGGAATTGCCAGAGCAGCTGGGGCTGCCCCTGGATCCCTGGCAGTGCCCAAGGCCAGGCTGGACACTGGCACAGTGGGAGGTGTCCCTGCCCTGGATCTGGATGATTTTTAAGGTCCCTCCCAACCCAAACCATTCCATGATCTGTGCTCCTTCCCTGCCCTGGCGCCACTCCTGCTTTTCCCAAGGGCAGTTTGACCTCTCCAGTCAGTGGCTCCTTCACAGGCTTTGCCTGTTCTTTGCTGCATCCCTCCCGAGGGCCTCATGTCCTGGGATATTTCCCTAAAAATCCTGCCCAGCAAAGTCTCCCCTCTACCTTTCTGAGGTGCTTTTCCCGTGCCAAGCAGCCCCTCTGGGCTCATTTTTCTCAGACAGGTCCTTCCCCCTAAGAGTCTCCCACAGACTGAGGTCTGAGCCTCCCCAGCACAAGCCAGACTTTTAAAGGGAATTTATAAACTCCCCAAAATCCCAGTATTTTAATTTAACCTCACTTGCAGCAAAGCTCCTGCCCTCCAAAAGAAAAGAGACTTAAAGGAAATCCCCGGCCTCATTTAACAGTTTATTCTGATGCTAAATGTTGTTGAAGTTGTGTTTTTATTTCTTGTTTAAATCTGCTTAATCACTGGGGCCATTTGTTCTGTTTAGCTGGAGCCTCTCCTCACTATTCTTTTTGCTCAGCCAAGCACATCCAGCCCTGAAAACATCTCAGGAGTGGTTTGTTGTTTTTTTTTTTTTCCTCTTCAAGCTGCTAAAAGTGGTTTCACACCTGGTCCAAACCTCTCCCCAAGGAAAATGTTCATCTTGCAATAACTCAGGTTTCTTTTTTTTTAAATTATTTTTTAGCTTTTTTTTTTTTTTAATAGATCACTATTTTTTAATAGATCACTATTTTTTAAATTAGATCACTAATTTCTTTTAAATAGATCACTTTTTTTAAAATAGATCACTATTTTTTTAATAGATCGCTTTTTAAAAATAGAACACTATTTTTTTTAATAGATCGCCTTTTTTTTAAAATAGATCACTATTTTTTAAAATAGATCACTAATTTTTTAAAATAAATCACTATTTTTTAAAATAGATCACTATTTGTTTAAATAGATCAGTATTTTTTTAATAGATCACTAATTTTTTTAAATAGATCACTATTTTTAAAAATATTTAAAAATCACTATTTTTAAAAATAGATCACTATTTTTTAATAGATCACTATTTTTTAAATAGATCACTATTTTTAATAGATCATTTTTTAAAAATAGATCACTATTTTTTAAAATAGATCACTATTTTTTTAAATAGATCACTTTTAAAATAGATCACTATTTTAAAAAATAGATCACTATTTTTTTAATAGATCACTATTTTTTAAATAGATCGCTTTTTTAAAAATAGATCACTATTTTTAAAAATAGATCACTATTTTTTAAAAAATCACTTTTTAAAAATAGATCACTATTTTTAAAATACATCCCTATTTTTAAAAAACAGATCACTATTTTTTAAAAATAGATCACTATTTTTTAAATAGATCACTTTTTAAAATAGATCACTTTTTAAACAGATCACTATTTTTAAAAATAGATCACTTTTTAAAAATAGATCACTATTTTTTTAAATAGATCACTTTTTAAAATAGATCACTATTTTTAAAAACAGATCACTATTTTAAAAAATAGATCACTATTTTTTTTAAATAGATCACTATTTTTAAAAAGAGATCACTATTTTTAAATAGATCACTATTTTTTTAACACAGACGACTATTTTAACCTTTTCTGGTGTTTTTCTCGGCAGCATTGAGGGAATTCTCCGTTTGCATTCCCAGTTTCCAGCTGCGCTGGCTGAAAACCCCTCATGACTTTCAAAGCCAGGTGTCTGGAGCAGCACAAGGTGAGGGTTCCGAGTGGATCTCAGGAGGAAATCCTGCACAGAGTGGTCAGGGCTGGCACGAGCGGGCGGCACAGGGGGTTTGGAGCCTGCATCCCCCGGGGCAGGGATTGCTGCGGATGGGAAAGGTCCCTTCCCACCTGGATAGTGCCGGCACTCTGGGATGGATATTCTTTCCCATTGAACGACAACCAGGCCTTTTATTTTATTTTATTTCATTTTATTTTATTTCATTTCATTTTATTTTATATTATTTTATTTTATTTTATTATTTTATTTTATTTTTTATTTTATTTTATCTTATTTTATTTTATTTCATTTCATTTCATTTCATTTCATTTCATTTCATTATTTCATTTTATTTCATTCCATATTTTATCTTTTTTATTTCATTTCCTTTGCTATTTTATTTTATTTCATTTTATATTTTATTTTATTTCACTTTATATTATATTTTATTTCATTTTATTTCATTTCATATTTTACTTCATTTTATATTTCATTTCATTTCATATTTTATTTTATTTCATATTTTATTTTATATTTCATTTCATTTTATATTTTATTTTATTTTATTTTATTTCATTTTATATTTTATTTCATTTCATATTTCATATTTTATTTCATTTTATATTTCATATCATATTTTATTTCATTTTATATTTCATTTCACTTCATATGTTATTTTATATTTAATTTCATTTCATATACTATTTTATATTTCATTCTATTCCATATATTATTTTCTATGTAATTTCATTCCATTCCATGTATTATTTTCTATTTCATTTCATTCCATGTACTACTTTATATTTCATTTCATTCCATGTATTATTTTATATTTCATTTCATGTCATTCCATGTATTATTTTCTATTTCATTCCATTCCATTCCATGTATTATTTTCTATTTCATTTCATTCCATTCCATGTATTATTTTCTATGCCATTTCATTTCATTACATGTATTATTTATATTTTATATTTTATTTCATTTCATATATTATTTTCTATGTAATTTCATTTCATTCCATGTATTATTTTCTATGTAATTTCATTCCATTCCATGTATTATTTTCTATGTCATTCCATTTCATTTCATATGTTATTTTCTATTTCATTTCATTCCATATATTATTTTCTATTTCATTTCATTCCATTCCATGTATTATTTTATATTTCTTTTCATGTCACTCCATGTATTATTTTCTATGTAATTTCATTTCATTCCATGTATTATTTTCTATGTCATTTCATTCCATGTATTATTTTCTATGTAATTTCATTTCATATGTTATTTTATATTTCATTTCATTTCATATATTATTTTCTATTTCATTTCATTCCATATATTATTTTCTATTTCATTTCATTCCATTCCATGTATTATTTTATATTTCTTTTCATGTCACTCCATGTATTATTTTCTATGTAATTCCATTCCATTCCATGTATTATTTTATATTTCATTTCACGTCATTTGATTTGATTTCGTTCCACGCCGGCCCGCGGGAGCAGCCGCCGGCAGGCGCCGCTGCACGGAGGCGGCAGCTGCAGGCGGGGAAATCAATCGCTGCCCTTCATCTCCCGCACTCACAGAGAACTGCTATAAACTGAGCTGAGTAATTACTCAGCCCTTCGAGAGTCAATTAGAAATTTATTGATTACAGCAAGCGATGGCGAGCAAACAGCGCTGGGTGCAGCCGGGGAGTCAGCGCTGCGCTAACTCTTCTCACAGGTTTTTTATACTCACAGATTTTATACTCACAGTTTTTTTATACTCACAGTTTTATACTCACAGATTTTTTATACTCACAGTATTTTTATACTCCCAGTTTTTTTATACTCACAGTTTTTTATACTCACAGGTTTTTTATACTCAGTTTTTTATACTCACGGGTTTTTTATACTCACAGTTTTTTTATACTCACATTTTTTTATACTCACAGATTTTATACTCACAGATTTTTTATACTCACCGGTTTTTTATACTCACCGTTTTTTATACTCACAGTTTTTTTATACTCACAGTTTTCAATAGTCAGTTTTTTAATACTCACAGTTTTTTATACTCACAGTTTTTTATACTCACAGTTTTTTTATACTCACCGTTTTTTATACTCACAGTTTTTTTATACTTACAGTTTTTTTATACTCGCAGTTTTTTTATACTCGCAGTTTTTTTATACTCGCAGTTTTTTATACTCACCGTTTTTTATACTCACGGTTTTTTATACTCACAGATTTTTATACTCACAGTTTTTTTTATACACACAGTTTTTTTATACTCACAATTTTTTTATACTCACAGATTTTTTCATACTCAGTTTTTTTATACTCACAGTTTTTTATACTTACAGTTTTTTTATACACACAGTTTTTTTATACTCACAGTTTTTTTATACTCACAGGTTTTTTATACTCACAGTTTTTTATACTCACAGTTTTTTATCCTCACAGTTTTTTTATACTTACAGGTTTTTTATACTCACAGTTTTTAATACTCACAGTTTTTTTATACTTACAGTTTTTTATATTCACAGTTTTTTTATACTCACAGTTTTTTATCCTCACAGTTTTTTTATAATTACAGTTTTTTTATACTCACAGTTTTTTATACTCACAGTTTTTTTATACTCACAGTTTTTTTATATTCACCATTTTTTATACTCACCGTTTTTATATACTCACTGTTTTATACTCACAGTTTTTTATACTCGCAGTTTTTTATACTCACAGTTTTTTTATACTCACAGTTTCTTTATACTCACCGTTTTTTATACTCACAGTTTTTTTATACTCACATTTTTTTATACTCACAGTTTTTTTATACTCACAGTTTTTTTATACTTACAGTTTTTTTATACTCACAGATTTTATACTCACATGTTTTTTATACTCACAGTTTTTTTATACTCACCGTTTTTTATCCTCACAGTTTTTTTATACTTACAGTTTTTTTATACTCACAGTTTTTAATACTCACAGTTTTTTTATACTCACAGTTTTTTATACTCACAGTTTTTTTATACTCACAGTTTTTTTATATTCACTGTTTTTTATACTCACCGTTTTTATATACTCACCGTTTTATACTCGCAGTTTTTTATACTCGCAGTTTTTTATACTCACAGTTTTTTTATACTCACAGTTTTTTATCCTCACAGTTTTTTTATACTTACAGTTTTTTTATACTCACAGTTTTTAATACTCACAGTTTTTTTATACTCACAGGTTTTAATACTCACAGATTTTTTATACTCACAGTTTTTTATACTCACAGTTTTTTATACTCACAGTTTTTTTATACTCACAGTTTTTTATATTCACCGTTTTTTATACTCACCGTTTTTATATACTCACCGTTTTATACTCGCAGTTTTTTATACTCACAGTTTTTTTATACTCACAGTTTCTTTATACTCACAGTTTTTTATACTCACAGTTTTTTTATACTCACAGTTTTTTTATACTCACAGTTTTTTTATACTCACAGTTTTTTATATTCACAGGTTTTTTATACTCACAGTTTTTTATACTTACAGTTTTTTTATACTCACAGATTTTATACTCACAGGTTTTTTATACTCACAGTTTTTTATACTCACAGTTTTTTTATACTCACAGTTTTTTATACTTACAGTTTTTTTATACACACAGTTTTTTTATACTCACAGTTTTTTTATACTCACAGGTTTTTTATACTCACAGTTTTTTTATACTCACAGGTTTTTTATACTCACAGTTTTTTATACTCACAGTTTTTTATCCTCACAGTTTTTTTATACTTACAGGTTTTTTATACTCACAGTTTTTAATACTCACAGTTTTTTTATACTTACAGTTTTTTATATTCACAGTTTTTTTATACTCACAGTTTTTTATCCTCACAGTTTTTTTATACTTACAGTTTTTTTATACTCACAGTTTTTTATACTCACAGTTTTTTTATACTCACAGTTTTTTTATATTCACCGTTTTTTATACTCACAGTTTTTATATACTCACTGTTTTATACTCACAGTTTTTTATACTCGCAGTTTTTTATACTCACAGTTTTTTTATACTCACAGTTTCTTTATACTCACCGTTTTTTATACTCACAGTTTTTTTATACTCACATTTTTTTATACTCACAGTTTTTTTATACTCACAGTTTTTTTATACTTACAGTTTTTTTATACTCACAGATTTTATACTCACATGTTTTTTATACTCACAGTTTTTTTATACTCACAGTTTTTTATCCTCACAGTTTTTTTATACTTACAGTTTTTTTATACTCACAGTTTTTAATACTCACAGTTTTTTTATACTCACAGTTTTTTATACTCACAGTTTTTTTATACTCACAGTTTTTTTATATTCACTGTTTTTTATACTCACCGTTTTTATATACTCACCGTTTTATACTCGCAGTTTTTTATACTCGCAGTTTTTTATACTCACAGTTTTTTTATACTCACAGTTTTTTATCCTCACAGTTTTTTTATACTTACAGTTTTTTTATACTCACAGTTTTTAATACTCACAGTTTTTTTATACTCACAGGTTTTAATACTCACAGTTTTTTTATACTCACAGTTTTTTATACTCACAGTTTTTTATACTCACAGTTTTTTTATACTCACAGTTTTTTATATTCACCGTTTTTTATACTCACCGTTTTTATATACTCACCGTTTTATACTCGCAGTTTTTTATACTCACAGTTTTTTTATACTCACAGTTTCTTTATACTCACAGTTTTTTATACTCACAGTTTTTTTATACTCACAATTTTTTATACTCACCGTTTTTTTATACTCACCGTTTTTTTATACTCACAGTTTTTTTATACTCACAGTTTTTTATATTCACAGGTTTTTTATACTCACAGTTTTTTATACTTACAGTTTTTTTATACTCACAGATTTTATACTCACAGGTTTTTTATACTCACAGTTTTTTATACTCACAGTTTTTTTATACTCACAGTTTTTTATACTCACAGTTTTTTATACTTACAGTTTTTTTATACTCACAGATTTTATACTCACAGGTTTTTTATACTCACAGTTTTTTTATACTCACAGTTTTTTTATACTTAGAGTTTTTTTATACTCACAGTTTTTTATACTCACAGTTTTTTTATACTCACAGGTTTTTTATACTCACTTTCTTCCGTGTCTGCGCTATCTCTGGGTGTACTCTGCGCTTGTACTCTCTGTTGCTAGGGGGTCTTTTACTCTCTGGTGGTCGTTTGAGGAAGGCTCCTCTCTTCTTTTTCGGTGGAAGTCCACGGCCTTGTAATGGTCTTTTCTATATAATATGCTATATGTGCTTAAGCTCAAGTCTTGTCACCTACACAAGGTTTCTCTTTTGGATGTTTGTTATTTACACAAGGCTTCTTCTGTGGTTTTCTGTTATCGACACAAGGCTTCCTCTTTTTGTCTTGATGAACAAAGAGCCTTTTCTAACTTATCACACGAACGATCGCCCCAAACACTGCGGGGAAAATGCTTTTGTGGTTTTTTTTTCCTCTCTCGCCACCTCTTCCAGTCAAAAGCGGCTGTCGCGTTCCCTTCCTGCGAAAAAAAGAAAGGATTGTGAAAAATGCCAATCACTTGGTTTTTAAAATTTTTAAAGTTTAATAATAATAAAATGGTCATAAAAATAGTAATACGATTAGAGTAATAACAATTTAGAGTTAGGACAATTACAAGACAATAAAAAGCAAAGAATTCCCGACGTCCGGATGCTCTCGGGCACTCAAGCCACGACAAGAATGCCTTGGGAACAAAGGAATCACCTTAATAGCCTGTTGCATATGCAAAACACTTCATGATTATGCAAATATTTTATTTAAAACAAGAACTTTATCTGGTACTTGTCAAAAAGTTTCTGTTAATTCCCAGGTGCCTTTGAGTCTCAGTCAGGCTTGAAGAAGTTTGTTTCTGTTGATAGGGAAAGCCATAAATTCATCTTCTCTGGAAAATTTAGGGGTTTCTGTAATTGTTATCTCTGTGTGAAGAATTCCTTGATTATCTTCTCCTTTTCTAATAAAAATAATATCTCACACACATAGTTTCTATTTTAACTACTAATGCTTAATTTTGATTACAAAACTACATTTACTATATTATTAGAATGTTAATACAGCATAACTTTCAGCATAATACATATAGTAAATATCTGCGTAGAGCCATATAATATGCATTTTTCACAGGATGCACAATTAAATCATCAGATTAGGGAGATTCAGGGTTATTTATTTAATTTTTTTTCCTGACGTCTGCGGCTGAATTAATGCTTAAAACTTTGAAGCTCTTAGGGCAGAGAGGCTCTGGAGCCTTGCAGAGTGATCTCAGCTGCCCTTTTGGCCTCAGTTAATGTGAAAAATGCATATTTTATGATTGGCTTTTTCGCAATAGTTACAATGAATATTGTATGTGTAATGTTGGAGAGTTATGCTGTATTAATTCTCTCAAGTAAGTATTTTTAGATTCTAAATTCTCTAAAATTTTAGATTTTAATTCTCTCAAGAATGTATTTTGAGGTTATAACATGTGAAAAATGCATATTATATGGCTCTACGCAGATATTTACTATATGTATTATGCTGAAAGTTATGCTGTATTAATATTCTAATAATATAGTAAATGTAGTTTTGTAATCAAAATTAAGCTTTAGTAGCTAAAATAGAAACTATGTGTGTGAGATATTCTTTTTATTAGAAAAGGAGAAGATAATCAAGGAATTCTTCGCACAGAGATAACAATTACAGAAACCCCTAAATTTTCCAGAGAAGATGAATTTATGGCTTTCCCTATCAACAGAAATGAACTTCTTCAAGCCTGACTGAGACTTGAAGGTGCCTGGGGATTAACAGAAACTTTTTGACAAGTACCAGATGAATTTCTTGTTTTAAATAAAATACATGCATAATCATGAAGTGTTTTGCATATGCAACAGGTTACCCCTCTTAAGGAGCAAATTCTCTTTTAACGGGGTCCTTTTTCTGGCTCATTTTTGTCCCCCAGCCCGGGCTGTAACTCTTTGCTGTTATTGTCTCATTAATTGTCCTAACTCTAATTGCCTATACTTGTATTATTATTTTTATAACCATTTTCTTTTTATTAAACTTTTATAAATGTTTAAAACAAGTGATTGGCGTTTTTTCACAAGGGAGATTCGGGGTTATTCATTTAATTTTTTTTTTTTTTCCTGACGTCTGCGGCTGAATTAATGCTTAAAACTTTGAAGCTCTTAGGGCAGAGAGGCTCTGGAGCCTTGCAGAGTGATCTCAGCTGCCCTTTTGGCCTCAGTTAATTACATAAAATGGAATTAACGACGCCTTTTCCCCTTCAGCCCCGACAGCTGGGTTGCAACAAGCACCTTGTGCCAGGGAATATTTCCTGCAGCAGGGAGGTGCCAGGCTGCAGGGACAGCTTTTGCTCCTGGAGTTTCTGAGTTCTGGTGGAAAACGTTTCACCAGATTTCTGGTGGAAATCCCTCGGGTGGAATTTCTCCAGGGGGTTGGAGGTGCTGCTGCAGAGAGAGAATCCAGAGATGCTCCTCAGGGAGGAAAGCGTCACCAGCCCTGTCAGGAGGCAGCTCTGGCATCAAAGAATTTGCTTTAAAAATTGATTTATTTTGGCTGGATTCAGCATTAAGCACTCAGGGCTTGCTCAGAGAAGTTCCTTTTCTTTTAAGAGACCATTTGTCTGGATCTGAGAAGGTGAAGATTTTATGTCACTTAGCACAAGTGACAAATTCTTGTATTTTATCATATCCCTCAATGGCTCCAAACCCATTTAGAGAGGCTGAAGGAATTTGGTGTGGGATGTTTGGAGGTGTGTGACTGTCACAAGAACTTCAGGGGAAAAAAAAAAAAAAAAACTTCATAAAAAAAGTCAATGACAATACAATAACTTCATTAAAAATAACTTCACGAAAAGAATACCTTAATAAAAAAAAAAAACCAACAACTTCATAAAATCTCTGTGACCTTTGAAGCTCATTCTTGGGCCTTCCCCTAGAAGGTGGTGCTACGTATATATAAAAATAAATAAGAGCATAATATTATATCCAATATTTTATATAGATACGGCACATATACAATAAAATATTAAAATATAATAAATATATAATCAAATATTTGTCTAGGTTTCTTAGGTCAGACTAAGCACACCAAGGGTGGGTCAGCTTGTCCTCAAGGCAGATAAGAGAATTACAACACAGCTTTCAGCTGATTTGTAAGTCTCTGAGGGAGGAATTTTTATATTCATGTGGCATTTTTATATAAATATTTAATATTTATATTACAGACCATCCAACCTAGCCTTGAACACTTCCAGGGATGGGACATGGAGCTCATGTTTTTCTCTCTCTAGAAATAATATAGCATTAAATACAGCAATTTATATATAAATATATATATATACATACAGTATATTATTATACACAGCGTATTTTATATGTATTATATATACTGCATGTTATAGCTATTGCCACATACACATACATTTGTTTGTGTATGTGTATTTATGTAACATTTATTGTTACAAAAAGCAACTTTTTATATACTATATATTAGATATATACTACACAGACATAGAGCATATTATACACAGGATATTTATATATATATATTACATATAATATATAAAAATAGTGTATATACAGTACACACGCTATAGGGCGCATATATATGTGATGTGTTACAGACGGTATATTTCCATCTATAACACATTATATATAGTGCGTACGTGTAATCCATACACAATACATACTACGTAAACAGTATAGGCGGTAAATCTAGTAAATTTTATACATAAATAGTTTATTTTGTGGGTGGGAGCGCTGCCGCACCCTCACGGCGCTGCCCTCACCCAACATGGCGGACGCGGCCTCGCCCGCCACCTGTTGCCGCGGCGGCGGCGGCGGCTTCCGATTGGCTGACACGGCCGGGAGGGGGCGCGGCGGCGGCTCCCGATTGGCTGCTGCGGGGCGAGGGCGAAGGAAACAAGATGGCGGGCGGGGGGTGGGAGAAGCCGCCTCAGCGACGTCGCCGCGGCCGCCTCCGCTCGCCTCCGGCCATGGAGGAGCCGCCGCTCCGGCAGCCGCTGCCGCCCGGGGAAGACGAGGAGGAAGGGGAGGAGGAGGAGGAAGAGGAGGAGGAGGAGGAGGCGGACGCGGAGTGGAGCTTCGTTGACCGCGAGATGGAGGCGGTGGCGCTGCGCGACCTGCCCACCGCCACCATCGCCTGCAACCTGGACCCGCGCGTCTTCCAGGACGGCCCGTACCGGGTGAGGCGGGCCGGGAGCCGTGAGGGGAGCGCGCCGTGCGGGGCCGGCCGCGGTTCTCTGTGGGAGAGGAGCCTCCGTGGGGGATGAGGGGGCGAGGCTGTGGCTGCGCGTCCCCCTCGGTGCTGCCGGGAGTCCCGTGCCGAGCCGGGGGTGAGGCGAGCCCGCTCCGAGGGTGGAGCCGGGGGGGGGATCGGGCTCTGCTGCCAGAAAACGGGGACAGGAGGAGAGGGAACGGCCTCAGGCTGGGCCAGGGCAGGCTCAGCTTGGCCAGCAGCAGGAATTTCCCCATGGAAAGGCTGCTCAGGCCTTGGCAGGGGCTGCCCAGGGAGCTTTGCAGTGCCCATCCCTGCAGGTGTCCCCTGGAGGTGGCACTCAGAGCTCTGGGCTGGGGACAAGGTGGGCACGGGGCACAGCTGGCACTGCCTGGGCTGGGAGGGCTTTTCCAGCCTCGGGAATTCCATGATTCTGGGGCTTTCAGCACCAACAGCTCTTTTACCTTCACTCCTCTGACTCCTGAGCCTGTAGCCCAGGGTGAAGCTCTGCATGAAAACGAAATAAAATATCCCTCCCTGGACCACCCTCGCCCGAGCTTTGTCCTTAAGGTTTTGTTTGGTGCACCCCATGTTGTTGTTTTGCTTGGGTTTTATTTGTTTATTTTTGTCGTTGGTTTTGCTGTCTAACCCTTTCATACCGAAGGAGGTGCTTAGTTTTTAAACATATTTGAATTGAACTGAATGGACTTGAAAAATTAGGCCGTGGTAACAAATGAATTTGAATTTCATAATCTCAGCATAAACTGTGTTGTCTTCACCATGGATGACATCATCAACAGATACTGCATAAATTCGATTTCTAAGGTAAAGAATGGGAGAACTGTCTTGAACTTGAATAAATATCTGTCTCCAGGAGGGAAGAAAAGTCTCACAGTTGTAGAAATAACACAAAATTAAAAAAAAAAAAGAAAAAGGCAGGTGGAGGTCCTTGGAAGGTAGGCGCACGCAGACTTTTAATGGATGAAAAATCAGTTTAGATGTGTGCTCACTGAATTTCAGCACTGAAATGCATAATTTAGCTTCTTTTAATAAAATTACAGAGCTAGCAAGAGCTGGTAACTCTTTAAAGCTGGAAACGAGTGACATTTTTAGGAACACACATGCACTGGCTACGTTTTAATTTATTTTGTTGGCCCAGTGTCAGGAAGGTGCAGAGAGAGAAAATGGAAGGAGGCCCTAAGGCTGTATCCCAGATTTTGGAGGTGTGAAAGGTGCTCTCAGCATTTGGATGATTTAAGAAAAACAGAGTTCTGTTAGAAATGAGGAAATTACTGCATTGTCCCGTGGTGTATCCAGTTTTCCAGAGCATTTGGTGGTTCTGGTGTCCAAGGAAATGCAGGAGTTTTGTCACTCAGGTGAGTGAGGTGACGTGGGCACACTGAAATTTGCACCACCTGAGGAGGATCCCAAGGTAATTTCAAAAGGCTGCACTTGGTTAGGGGGTGAATTTAAAGAAAATTCTTTGGGTTTGGTGTGGAATGTGCCCAGAAAATTCCAGCTTGTGCAGCAGAGGTGTGGAATTTGGTGCTGATGAGGATCCTCACACACGGTGTTCATAAATCACTCCGAATTTTGCCGTGAACACCGCTTGGTTCTGCTCTCTGAACATTCTGCTTTGCCCAGCAGATGTAGCACTCCTAAAATACCTTTTCTCTCCAGTTAAATGGTTTTTTTTTTTCCCTTCAATGGGCCCCTTAATAATCCTGGATTGCCCTATTTTAGGAGGGTTGATCCAATCAAAGGTGAGACAAGACAGCCACTGAAAATTATTTCTATTCTGTCCCTCCCAAATCATGATTTCTGCTGGAAGTGCTGCTTGAATATTCCTCTTCTTCCTCCTTTCCAGTTTTTGAATGTTTTTTTATTTGAGGTGTTGATAATTTAAAACCACTTTTAAATGGTTTGTGATCAGTCTCTTAAAATCAGACCTTCCTGTGAATTCTGCTTAAATGACAGTTAATTCTCAGAAGAAACAAAAATTCTTCATGACTGTTTTGTTTTTTTTTTTAATATCAGTCCCAAAGTCTTCCAGAGAACATAAATGACAGTTAATTCTCAGAAGAAACAAAAATTCTTCATGACTGTTTTTTTTTTTTTTTAATATCAGTCCCAAAATCTTCCAGAGAACATAAATGACAGTTAATTCTCAGAAGAAACAAAAATTCTTCATGACTGTTTTTTTGAATATCAGTCCCAAAATCTTCCAGAGAACATAAATGACAGTTAATTCTCAGAAGAAACAAAAATTCTTCATGACTGTTTTTTTGAATATCAGTCCCAAAATCTTCCAGAGAACACCTAAGTACTTATTCTCAAATTTTCTACAGCACAGTTCAGGAATTGCTTTAAATTCTGTATTTTCTTATTGAAGTACAGGAAATTACCACAGATAAAATCCTTTTTTCTGATCTTCAGGTTGGCAAATTACCTTGGAAAAATTTGGATTTTGTGAACTGTCTTTTACATTGAATTCTGGCACAAGATAAAAGTTTTAAAACAGAAACTAATCTTTCTTCTTCATAGGTAATATTGTGTAATTAAATAAAAAAATCCACATTATAAACCACAAGTTTATTAACTTTTAACTTATTAAAAGTTAATACTTTTAACTTAAGTTAAAACTTTTAACTTATTAAAAGTTAAAAGTAAAAATAATTTAAGTATCATTTCTTAATTTAAAAAAATTATCCTTAATAAAACCTTACAAGAGTACAACTCCATTTTTAATTTTCTGAAAATAAAATACTACAAAACTCAGAGTTTGTGAAACTGTAATAGAAATAAAAACTAATGAATAAAAAATACCATCTCACACATTTAATCCCACCCTTAACAGAAAAACCCCAAAGCCAGTTTCCATTTCCCCTTCATGTGGGCACCTCTCAGCTGGGCAAAGAGGAGCACCAAGAGCTCCTACAAAGAATTTCATTTCTCAGAAAATCCCTGGGGTTCAGGGCTGGGAGGGGTTTTTGGAGACAACTTTCCCTTAAATTCCTTGAAAATATTTCTGAGATTTTTGAGGTGGTGGAGCCTCTGGGAGTGTTCTGGATGTGGCACTTGGGGGCATTTTAGGTGTTTAAAAGCCATATTTTAAACCTATTTCCATATTTTACACCATGTTTTGTCCTGTTTCCATGATGGTTCTGCTGGGAAAGTCACTTCCACCTTTAATGATTCTGTGATAATTACCATAATCTGCTAATTTTTGCAAATTAATGAACATAGCAGCAAGTTTTCCATAATTAACAACAACTTATATTCATAGAGAAACTGAAAGCAGGCAGTTCTGTCATGGGAACAGCTTTTCTCTGGGAAAACCTCACTGGAAAACTGAATTATTAAAGAAATTCATCTTGCTGGAAGTGCCTGTGTCCTCACATAACCCCCAGAACTGGCTGGAAACAGTCTCTGCAATTATTTATTTAAAAAAAATATATATAAATATTATATTTGTGCTTGAAGAGAAAGCTCAGCAAGGTGAGTTGTGTAACCCAGGAAAAGCAGAATCCTGGGAATTGCAGCTCCCAAATTCTGCTTTTCCTGTGCAGAAAAGCCTTTGGTGAGCTCAGCTGCAAATAAAGCTGTTAAAGGAGCTTTTTTTAATTTTTTTTTTTTTTAATTGCCTTGCAGGCCACTGAACTAATCATGAGGTGGATTTGGGGTTTTTGAGGTATTTACAGAATTATTTGTGCTTTGCAGGAAGTTTAGCAGATTTCTCAGGAGTATTCATAAAAATAATCTCGATTTTCTGGTAATCTCTTCCTGCCTCAGCCACATGCCTTGTAATCCTTTTACTTCACGTTTTTTAAGCCTCTTAGAGCATGTTAAAAAGAAAACATTTTCAAAGTAGATTTCAAAAAAAAAAAAAAAAATAAAGTGGTTTTACACATTTATAGATTCTTGTGACCACAGCTCTGGTTTTGACAAAATATTCCCTGATGGGAATGTAAAACTTAATTATTGGCACCTGCATATATTGTGAAGGTTTTCATTCTTTGCCAAAAAAATATTCTCTTTTTTTTTTGTGACAGTGCTTATAGTTTTTAATGCTTTGGTTTCCAAACAAAGCTCAGGGTTAAGAGTGTGGTTCAAAATCACATCTCAATAATCTGGGTTTACTTTCAACACTAAAACCATTACAAGAAAATGAGAAACCTTCCATTGTGAAAAGTTTTTTAATAGAACTTCTAAAGATACTTAGTTAAGTGGAGGCATTTTGAGCAGCTTCAGGTTTATATCACACTTAGACCTTCTGCAGGTCTCCAAAAGAATGATTTCTGTGTCAAAAATCTATCCTTGAAGTCCCCAAAGTGAGCTGATGCTTCAAGCAAACAATACAAATACTCCTATTGGTAGAAAAAAAAATGGAAATATATAATATTTATATATCTATTTAAATATTCAAATAACTCTTGCTGCACAAAATACTTGTTGGGTGCCTTAAAAATACCTAAAGGTAGAAAGGCCATGTTGTACAATTGTCATGAAGAGCCTCAAAGTTGGAGCTGTTAACAAAAATGACTTTGTTAACAAAAAGTTGGTAACAAAAATTGGATCCGGTGCTCCAGTCTCGAGCTCGGAGTCTGGAACAAGGATCCCACACGAGGTCTGAGCTGTGCCAGGATCAACAATTCCATCCTCCTGGAGAGCCCGAGGGAAACTTAGGGAAACACTGGGGAAATCCCTGGTGGTGCCTTGGGAAGGCTGGGCTAGAGCAGAGGCTGAAGAATAAAGCAGGGATTTATTAAAATAATAAAGGCTAAATAAATAATAATTTAGTAATAAATTATTATTATATAATACATACAACATTATATACTACAATAATATTATAAGAATGATAATAATTTAATAATAAAATTTAATAATTTATTGAAATACATTTTTATAAATATTTATTTAAAGGATCTCCATGGATCCACCTTGGGCAGCAGCAGAGCCCAGCCAGGGCTGCAGCCAAGAGGAACCAAAATGGTCCCAAAATGCACGAGCGCTCCCGGGGGCTCTCACTGGGATCAGCTCTGCTCCATTTGCACCTTGCAGTTCATTGTCCCATTCCAGCTTTAGCCCAGGCACTCCCATCCTGCTTGTTTTTCTCTCTCCAGCCCACGCTGTTTGTGCTCCTGGGCCTGAGCTTTGGATCATTTGTCCTTGGTGCCCAGCTGGAGCAGTAATTGTTTTGTCTCCCTGCTCTGTGAACAGAGCTCACCATCCCATAATATGAAGCTAGACCCACACACTAAAGCAGCACAGAATATGAAAAATAGAAAAACCAAAACCTGAGGCACCACTGGGAACACCAAACCTACATCACAGTGCTGTGGAGAGCTTCTCCTCATTTCCTTGCCTTCTGCCTTTTGTAGGAGCAAGTGGAGCTTTGTCCCCAGGATTATTGTCCCATTCATTAATGAAAAATATGAAAATAAGTGCAGTGGTGCAGGGGTGAGACTGGCTTGAAACCCAGCCCAAGCACCCCTCAATAACATCAGCATTTAATAATTATTAATATCAGCAGTCACTGAGCTGTCCCATGCAGAGCAGGCTTCAATTACAGCACCCAAAGTTTAATTCTCTGGCAGTTTGTTGCTGAAGTAGTTAATTCAGTGTGTTATTCAAGTTTTAATAAGCAGTGTTTATAAATTTATAAATAATATTAGTTAGTAATAAATAGCTTTACTTGGTGTTTTACCAGAAGAACTGAAGATGAGGGAAATAATTAAAAACCAATGATGCAAATTGATATGTTGGTGTTAACCAGAAATTCCAGTGAAGTCTGGAGGTTGTTCTTGTGTGAAAACAGAAAATCCTGGCATGGGTTGGGTTGGAAGGGACCCCAAGGATCATTCAGCCCTGACCTGAGTGGGTTTGGTTCAATTCTGGGGTTTATTAGTGGTATTTAAACACTTTCCTCAGTGGCCATTTGGGGTCGTTTGCATTGGGGTTTTTATCTCTTGTTCTGAGCAGGTCTCTTCTTTTCCTCATAAAATATGGAAATGTGCTGGGGATGATTGAAATATGGGCTGTGTTCAGTGAACCTGAAGTTGGGACTGAGGTCTAAAATACCACTTAATTTTTTTTTTTGTGTGTGGGTGTAATGCATAATTAAACGATGGAAGTCATTGTCCTAAAACGTTTGGGAATCCTGATATTAAAAATGAGGTGGTTGGTGAGTGGTGTCTGCCAAGAACAGGGATTTAGGATGTGACAATATCCTAAATAGAGTCTGTGAGGCTCTGCCAGCTTTAGATGGGAGCAGAATCATCCATAAGTTCCTGCTTTAGACCTTTGGTCTCTTCCTCCCAGCATTTTTTTCCTGCCAGAGGTAGCCAGAATTAATTTCATTAATTGTGGCAGTCAGTGATTGATTACTCACAAAAGCTGAGCTGTCAATACTCAGTGAATTTCATTGATTAAAATGTAACTTCTCTCTTCCCTGGGCAGCTTTTCAGAGGGTCACAAGTGAAGAGCTGGATTTGATTTTGCTTTTTGAGGTTTTCTTTGGAGTTATTTTGGTGCTGGCAAACAGCTCTTGGTTCCTGAGCTCTCAGGAGCTGGATTTGAGTTGCTTTGTGTTGCTGAAATGCAAAAGGCAGCAGGGAAATTGAGAGAGCACCTCTGGTACAGCAGTGCTCTGGGAGTTCAGGGCTTTTTGATAAACTGATTTCTTGATAATGTCTGTATCACACAGCTTGGGAAAAATAATCATTGAAAAACCCATAAATGGAAGCTTTTGGCTTTTAGGTACAGCCAAATACACCAAAATCACTTTATTTTCTTTCATGGACTGAAAACCATTCTGGAAACTTCCCTGAAGGTTTGGTCCTGATTTCAAAACAAGTGGCTGTTTGTGTGGAGGAAGCCTTTTAAAATTCAGGCTGTTTTCCAGGAAGAGCTGGCTGAAAGGCAGGAGAATTGTTCCTTTTTATTCCTAGAGGTGCTGGTTCCTTTCTCTGAAGGTAGGAAGCTGAGCTGGTGAAGAGCCAGAAGAGCCAAGCTGTATTGTTGCAATAAATGGATTTTTTCCTGTTTGTATTTTTTTTTTTGCCATTCATAATCCATATAGTTAAACAAATCACTTCTGTGGGTTTGTAGTTAAAATATCCTCCTCCTTTCTGATAACCCAAGTGAGATATTATTAATCATTAAGAACAACTCCCATCTGTCATTATTTTAGTATAGAATTGTTGATAATTCCTGAAAGCTGCAGTAGGAATATGTCCATACTATGGAAATAGAAGACAAAATAAGAAGATAAAATAGAAGACAAAAAAAAATGTCCATTACTGTGGAAAAAGAAAATAAGAACTAAAATGTCCATTACTATGGAAATAGAAAATAAGAACTAAAATGCCCATTATTGTGGAAAAAGAAAATAAGAACTAAAATGTCCATTACTATGGAAATGGAAAATAAGAACCAAAATGTCCATTACTGTGGAAAAAAAATGATGAAATAAGAACTAAAATGTCTATCACTATGGAAAAAGAAGATTTTTCCATAGTAAGAACTGAAGTAGGAACTAAAATGTCCAATTCTTGCAGGTTGTGGTGTAATCATAAGAAATAATAATAATAAATAATAAGAATAAGAAGAAAGAGTTTCTTGTGGCAGGCAGAACTCGTGCAGGGAGAATCAGTGGGAATTGCTGGGGGTGTTTGCCCAGCTCTGGGCTGTGTGGCCATTCCTTTGCAGGATTCCTTGGCCCTTGGGCCAGGGCCCATCCAGCTGGGAGCCAGCATTGCCTGGCTCATGGAAACTCTGATGAAAGGCTTGAATTTTCCTGAGGCTCCAGGATGAAGCAGCTGCAGGGGCAGGCAGTGGAAAGTATGAACAGCTCCTGCCTGGGGTTGTGCAAGGCAGAGAAAATCAGCTCCGAGCAGGTGAGATCAGCAGGGCCTCTCAAAACCCCACTAAAAACAGCCCACCCCATAAAGGTTCCCATGCCAGTGGGTATTCTCCCCCTGGGAAAGGCTTAGAATCTATATGAGCTATAAATAAACACATTTTGGAAGTTTTTCAGGGATCTGTCCCAACATAAAAGCTCCTCACCTCGCCCAGAGCAGCTGAAGTGCAGGAATTCTTCACAGGAGGTGTTGTCAGGAGAGCTTGTTCCTTAATGAGCATCTGTGTCTTCCTTCCTGAGCTGCCAGAGTGGAATTCTGTTCTTAGCCAGTGCTCTGCAGTGATGTTTTATCTCCCCTGCTGGAAAAAACCAAATCAGACATTTCTCTAGCAAAACTTAGAAGGAGATGCAGAAGCGTGTTGGCTTTCAGCAAGTGGGAGTTCCTAACCCAAAAACCACTGCCTGGAAAATTCAGGCATTTAAAATGCCTTCAAGAATTATTTTCTAGTGCTGACTTTTTTGCCCCTTTAATCAAAACTGGTGGGTTCTTTCCATATGAATAAATAAATAAATAAAATGCATCCTCAAAGCTCTGTTGTTATACACCTTAAATGCCAGTGTGCTCCTGATGTGTCACTAATTAATGTCCAAGATAATTACAATGTATCAGGCATTAACCTCACCAAAAATGCAGGTTATTTGGGATAAATTCCAGACTCTTCTGTGCCTCCTTTTATTATCTTTTATTATTTTATCAAGGGCTTGGATGGGATAGTGGAAGGGGTTTGGAATTAGAGGATCCTTAAAGTCTCTTCCAACCAAACCTTTCCATGATCTTTATTGAGGTTTTTGAAATCCTTTTGAAATTTCCAGGTACACTTAATTTGTTCTTTGAAATGCAGAAACTTCTTGTAATTGCTTTGACTTTTTTCCTACCCTCTCAGAACATTCTTAGAAAATATTTTTGAAGTTTATCTTCCATTCTTCCTTCTGTGACTGCAGTGGAAAATGTCATTCTTTAAAGATCATGGAAATACCAGCCTGCTCTGACCAGCTCCTGTTGTTTTCCAAAGCCTCCTGTGTTAAAGTTTAATTTTTTTGATTTCCTTTTGTTTTTCCCTTAGTCACAGAGGATGTGTCAGAGGATGAACACGTAACTTCTGCTTGCCTGGGATGATATCTTTAATATTTGAGTTAAACAAATCCTGCTGTCATGTTAGGAGGAGCTAGAAATTAAAACAACCCCAAACACCTGCTGTTTTCATCCTTATCTTTGCTCTCCCTCAAGTCATAGTTTTGGCATAATACAGCTGCATTTTTAATGGTAATAAATTGTTAAGTGCAGAAGTCTTTGTCATCCTACTCCATCAGGATTATGGTCATATCTTCACTCAGTGGGACAGTTCTTGGACCTGTCACAGCTGAAAAAAACACCGTAAAAATTTAGAAAAATACTTCAGGGACAACTGCTTTACCTCTTAGATTTTTTTTTTAAACTTTTCAGAACTTGCAGTTAAACAGGAAAAGAAAAAAAAAATCCTAACCCTCTGACCCCACAGATGATACAGTCCTGAAGGTGTGTGGGAAGCACAGAATGGCTGCGAAATGTTAATCAGAGTAAATTAATGAACCAGTATAAAACAATGAGCAGCTGAAGAATTCTTAGGCACTGCTGGGAGTCCCTTCCGTGGTTCACAGGGGTGATGTGGAAATGCTGAGAATGAGGTTTTTATTGAATGGAATCAGAATGGCTTGGGATGGAAGGGAGATCAAAGATGGTCTCATTGCCACCCCTGGCATGGCAGGGACACCTCCCACTGTCCCCAGTGTCCAGCCTGGCCTGGGACACTGCCAGGGATCTGGGGGCAGCCACAGCTGCTCTGGGAATTTCATTCCAGGGCTTTCCTACCCTGCCAGGGAACAATTCCTGATTCCCAAAATCCCATCCCTCCCTGCCCTCTGGCAGCTTCAGGCCACTCTCTGTGTCCTGTCCCTCCATGCCCTTGTGGAAGAGTGGACTTGGGTTAAATTAAGATTATTCTAGTGACTGTCTCTGGCAGATTGCTGTGCAGTCTTCAGTGCAGGAAGTAAATAAAGAGTGAAATCCAGCCCCATTGCACTTTGGAATTCAGGGGATGAGGAGGAGCTGGGACCTGGCTTGGTGCTATTTAGGGACCACTTTGGGCTGGAAACAAATGCTGACAGTGGGGGCTATTTTTGAGAGGTGTTTATTTCTCACTGTTCATCAGCTCTGGAGTTATTTGTAGTAGATCCATCCTTTTCAGTGCCTTGGTGAGTAATGATGCTTTAAAAGGTAAAAATCTAGAAAACTCCTAAAGGAATAAATGTAAAAATTGGTTCTAGAAGGAGCAGATGGCGTTGATCACTTGGTGATTGTAAATTAGAAAGCAGAGTTACTTAAATCCTGCCTCTGTGTCACCCTGTCCTGGACTAAGCCTGGTTTAAACTGCCCCAGTTCAGTGTTTGGTGCTGCTGGTATAGGAGAGCAGTTCCCCCATCATTTTATCCTTAAAAACTGCCCAAGGGAAAGGATCCTGTGAAAGCTGAGTGAGAGGAGAACAAAATCCAGCTGCAGCGTGACAGACCATGAGGATTTGGGGGAAAACAGCTGCATCAATAAATCTAAACACAAACAATCACCATGAGCAAAGAAATGCTGAAAGATTTTAATGTGTCAGCCCAATCAGACCAGCCTGAAAGTGAATCATTTTTATTTTTTAAAGTAGATTGGATGTGGGACACCAAATTCAATAATGAGCAGAGAGCTCTGACTGTATTTATTTCATGTATTTGCAAATTATTGTTTAATCTCTCTCCCCCCCCAGTTATTTGAGTCTCCCTTTGTTGCTGTCTGTCCTGATCAGGGCTTTGCCTTGCAAATGCTCTGATTTGAAGACTCTCTAATTTGGCATTTCAGTCCTTGCTGTAACATTGAGGTTGCAGAGATGGAACTGGAAATGCTGTTTAAGCTCTTTCCTTGCTCTGCTGGGCAGGTTGGAAATGTCAGCTGTGATTTTCTGAGTTGGCTTTAGACACTATCAAGGTAGAGGCTGTTGGATCAGGTCACTTTGAGAAGTGATCCGTTTGTGGTGCTTAAAAATAAAAAATAGAGTTTGTGAAACTGCCTGCTAAAAGGGGCTCTGAATCATGCCCAGGCTGTTTTTATGGAGAGCACTTGAGCACATTTGTGTGCTTTCCTCCAGGAAAACACTCCAAGCCTTTTAGAGGAGTAGTTCATGAGAACCCAGTTCATCTGGGAACAAGATAAGGCTCAGCTGCCCACAGGGGCACAGTCCAGCTGTCGGTGTTTGCTGAAGGGCTGAGCACACAGCAGAAGTTTTTCCTTTGGCTGGGACGTTGCTGTTGGAGGAACTTAATGAGGTTCCTCAGAAATACCTTGGAGAGTGGCACCAGCTGCAAACACAGCAGGAACAGCTCAGGGCAGAGCCCTCCGGGGAGCTTCGGGCCCTGTCTGCCTCCATGGGGAAAGGAGTGTTTCCAAAACAGGGCTTGGGGCTGAGAGAAGCAATAAACAGAAATTCTGAAACAGTCTGGGGGCCCAGCCCAGGGAGGAGCTGGAGCTGCTGCAGAGAGCCCAGAGGAGGCTCCAGGATGAGCAGAGGGCTGGAGCAGCTCTGCTGGGAGGAAAGGCTGGCACAGCTGGCATTGTTCACCTGCACAGGAGAAGCTTTGGGCTGAGCTCAGGGTGGCCTTGCAGGGCCTGGAGGAGCCCCAGGAAAGCTGGAGAGAGACAATTTCCAGGGGATGCAGGGACAGGACACAGGGAATGGCTCCCAGTGCCAGAGGGCAGGGCTGGATGGGAGATTGGGAATTGGGAATTGTTCCCTGGCAGGCTGGGCAGGGGCTGGGATGGAATTCCCAGAGCAGCTGGGGCTGCCCCTGGATCCCTGGCAGTGCCCAAGGCCAGGTTGGACACTGGGGCTGGAGCAGCCTGGGGCAGTGGGAGGTGTCCCCATGGCAGGGGTGGCACTGGGTGGGATTTAGGGTGCCTTCCAACTCAAACCAATCTGGGATTCTTTGAAACCTTAAGAATTCCCTCCAAGTGTGTTATCACCCTCAGATTTATTATTTGACCTTCACTTGGAACATTTTACAACACTGAAAACCTGTTTTGGTCCTGGGATGAATCACAGAATCATGGAATGGTTTGGGATGGAAGGGACATCAAAGATCACCCATTCCCACCCCTGCCATGGCAGGGACACCTCCCACTGTGCCAGGCTGCTCCAGCCCCAGTGTCCAACCTGGCCTTGGGCACTGCCAGGGATCCAGGGGCAGCCCCAGCTGCTCTGGGCAGTGAGAGCAGGACTTGTTTCCTGTGGAGTTGCACAGAGGCAGCAGCCCAGGTATAAATAGTGTGGAAAATGTCCCAGGGAGCTTTGGTATCCCCACGACTGCTCTGCGTGGGAATCAAAGTTCCCCTGAATTTCTTATGGCAAGTGGGAGGAGATGAGGGGCCTGGGAAGTGCTTTGAAGATGAATTTAAGCAGCACCCTCCAGACTCAGCTGGATCAGAGGCTGAGCAGGACTTTGGGCAGGTCTGAGTTGGTCTCACTGCTGTGTCTTGGGTTCAAGTGACACCTGAGGGATTTTAGGAGCCAGTCAGCCATGGAGTCTCAGAAACTTGTAATTATTTCACAGTCCCTCTAGGTAAAAGAACTCTTTGTAGTGTTGTGACTTCCAAGAAAAGAACAAAATGTAACAGGTGATACAAGTGTTCAGGGAGGCTCTGTCTAAATTTCCTTTAAATAAAAGTAAAATAATTGAAAAAGGCACCTGGTTTTTAGGCTTCTAAGGCTAGAATTCTAAGAAATCAGGATATGCAGGGAATAGGGTGAAAGATATGTGTAAGTTTTATTTTCTTCTGATATTTAGGGAAGAAATAATTAAATCAGAGTTGATAGAATGAAGTTATTAAAACTGCTGTTTGTCTCTAAAGATAGAAAGACACAAAGATTCCCAGTTGAAGCCAGCCCAGGAGAATATCCTGCTTTCCATACCTTGCAGACTTTGAGAAATGTTTTCCAGGAAAGCTGAGTACAGCCATGAATCACTTGTGGAAAACCCAGTGGAAGGAATTAGTCAAAGAAATGCTGCAGTGGCCACCCTTTGCCTATCAGGAAATGGGGCAGCTTTCCATGATTTTATACAAATCATGGGACATCCATTTTCAAAAGCTCTCATGAAAAGAGCACGTGAAAAATTGCTGCTCATTGACTTTCAAAAAATGCTTGTTTTGAAATAAATATGACTTTTAATATCAGCCAGGAGGGCTTTTCTCTGAATTTCCCTTTTCTCCCTGGATTTTCCTGCTGGCATAATCAAGGGAGTTGGGGAGGAACTGGCAGTGAATGGTGTCCTCACAGGCAGTAAATTGGCCAAATATTTCTTTCCTGGTTGATAATGAATTCATTATTTCATGTTGTCAGTGTAATTATCAGCCAAGTTCTCCAGTCTCTGCTTTGCCCCTGCAAGTGCCTGGCACTGTGGGAACCTCCATGGTTTTCCCACTCCTTTCCCATGGTTTTAACATGATCTGTGCTCATTATTCTGCTGTTACAGGGCTAAAAGAAACCAGAAATGCCACCAGAAAAAGTGGGGAGGGTGAGAGATTGCAGCTTTCAGCGTTCTTGGAGTGAATCCTGGGGGAATTTTTGGGAGTGGGCTGTGGATCCAAATGTCTGGGGCAGCTCCTGGGCTTTGGGAAGAGCTGCTTTGGAAAGAGCTGCTTCTGTCCTGTCAGAGATGTGAAGCTGAACATTGAATGCCTGACAAATCCCACTTGCTGCAGCTCCCACGTCCTTGCCAAGAGCTGCCTCTGCCAAAGGAGATGCAGCCAGGATTTTTAGGGAGCTGCAGAGGAAGCTGGGTTGTGTTTGGGTTTTTTTTTTGGTTTGTTGTGTGTTGGGTTTGGTGGTGGTGGTTTCTTTTCCTGTGGGAACAGCTCGTGCATGGAGATATTCTAGATTAAACCAGCCAGGCCAGGGGGAATAGGTGGAACTTTTGTTGTTAATAAATGAAAGCTGCTGCTTTTTATTTTGTGCTCAGCTGTTCTGAGCTGCCCTGCTCAGTTCCTGGGCTCTTTTGGGAAGAGGGCAAAGTGAAGGAATGGTGCTTAAACACCTTGAATTTCCTGGGAACGTGGGTGATGCCTCACTTCCAGTTAAATCCACCTGAAGACATTTTTGACCACCTTTTGACATTTTAAAAGTTCAGCCATTCAAGGTCCCACAGAACCGAGCTTGACCTCTCACTGCACCTCTCCATCCATTGGAATTTTTATCTCTCCACAATTTGTGTCCACTTTCCAGTGCCTCAGAGAGCCATTTGGAATTCTCCCTGTCGCTTTTGGCCTTTGATTATTAAAACCCAAAAGCCTGCATCCTCTGCCAAGTACTTTTCATTTCTCCCTTGTCCTTTAACCCTTTTTCCTTTTGGGAATTTTCTAAGAGGCTCCAGACATTCCAATATTTGGCTGCTCTCTGATGATTTGGGGAAATGTCTCTCAAGATGACTTGGAGAAAGCTCTTAAAGGTTTGGGTGGATTAGGGATAAATGAACATCATAATTCCTCAGCTCACATTCCTTAGATCCAAAATACCAATTTTTGAGCAAAGCAGAGAGATTTCTGGATTTTCTTTAGAGGGTTTTGTTCTTCCCTCAGCAGGTTTGGTTGGAAATCCTGGATGGCACAGATGTTGGAATGTTTTTCCAAATTGAATGATTTTTTTTTTTTTAGATGAATAGAAAAATAATTGTCATGAAATACTGTCTGAAAGTGTTTATTTCCTTTTGAGTACCCAAATGAGGGCAAAATCATCATTAATTTACTCTGGATCGTTTGAGTGTATTCCCAGCAGGAGTGGAAACATGTTGGAAAAAGCCTTTACATTTTGGAATATATTTCCCACATTCAAAAGTTTTCTAAACGAGGCTGGTGGTTACTCAGCTACTCTGTAGTGGAATTTCCAAGTGCCCACTTTTGTGTTCCCACTCAGTGAACAGGAATTCAGTGTTTAATGCTTGGAAATGGAAGTGTAAATCATAGATTTTTCCAAGGATGGAAGAAGCACACTGCAGGTATTTATTTTTTCAGATGGGTGGCTGGAAAACTGTGGCCCATGGAATCTGTAAATGGCCCTTGTGTGACAGAGCACAACTCTGGATATTTTATTTGAATATATTTGGATCTCCTAATGCAAAAAATGACACCACCTCATACATTTGGAGCTATTCAAATGTATCCTGTAAGTCTTCAGGAAAAACAGCTCCTTCTTGGAACTGCAGTTGGAATTTGCATTAAAAAATCATCAGGGGGTTATTTGAATCTTTTTTTAATCCCTCAGTGGAGTCATTGTGGA
Organism: Vidua macroura; assembly: GCF_024509145.1. Lineage (NCBI taxonomy): Eukaryota > Metazoa > Chordata > Aves > Passeriformes > Viduidae > Vidua > Vidua macroura. The sequence goes on along the minus strand of NC_071572.1, from coordinate 1,507,959 downwards.
GTGGCTGCAGTTTGGGAATCCAGGAATTGGCTTCCCAGGAGCCTCCCTGGCATCCAGAGGTGCTGCCCACCCCCACTTCCATGGGGCTCCCCCAGCATGGCAGCTTTCTGCTGGGGGGACACACAGCCCCAGGGCATGGCCCTGCAGAGAAATGTAGGAATTAATTGGAGTAGGAATTCTGCCCAGGGAATGGGCACGGCCCCGAGGCTGCCAGAGCTCCAGGAGCCTTTGGACAGCGCTGCCAGGGATGCCCAGGCTGGGCTTGGTGGGGCTCTGGGCAGGGCCAGGGCTTGGATCAATGATCCTGTGGGTCCCTTCCACTCAGGATATTCCAGGATTCTTCTTTATTCTCCTTTTGAAATAATAGCAATAGATGCAGGAAACCTTCTGGAAGATTTTCTTTAAGATCCAGAAAATTAGGAAGTGAAATGGGAGCAGGCCTGGGTTGGCAACTCACAGCCCTGGAATAGGTGAGAATTTAAAGTGAAGGAGGAAGAAATAAGGTTGGAACTTTCAAGAGGTTTTTACAACAGTTTGTGGTGACAAGACAAGAGGTGATGGCTGCAAACTGATGGAGGGAAAGTTTAGAATGGAATTAGGAAAAAATCTTTCCCTGGGAGGGTGGGGAGGTTGTCCCTGGATCCCTGGCAGGTTGGACAGTGGGAGCAGCCTGGCACAGTGGGAGGTGTCCCTGCCGTGGCAGGGCTGGCACTGGGTGGGCTCTGAGGTCCCTTCCAAGCCAAACCAGTCTGGGATTAAATGGTAAACAAAATTGTCTCTGAGGTTTTGGAGATCCTCTGAGGGAAAACTGCCTGTTCCAAACCATTCTCCACAGCTTTGCTTGCTGCACAGGGACCAGACTTGTTCCTTCAGATGTCATCAGGGAGCAGTAACAGCTCTGGGAGGGCTTGGATCAGCTGGAGCCCATGGAATGACACCTGTGGGTTATCCTGGCTTGGATCAGCTGGAGCCCATGGAATGACACCTGTGGGTTATCCTGGCTTGGATCAGCTGGAGCCCATGGAATGACACCTGTGGGTTATCCTGGCTTGGATCAGCTGGAGCCCATGGAATGACATCTGTGGGTTATCCTGGCTTGGATCAGCTGGAGCCCATGGAATGACACCTGTAGGTTATCCTGGCTCTAAGGCTACACCAAATTCCCAAAAGCCATCTGGAACATCTGAGGAGCAGCCTCAGAGCAGGGACCACCAAGACACTCCTCTGGGTAAAGGTGGCATTTGGCTGTTCTTGGGGGGAGTGAATGCAGGCTTCAGGGCAGTGATGCCTGGTTTATTTCCATGAGCCTTGAGGGATGAGCAGCTCTGCTGGAGAAACTCCAACCTGCACAATCTGAAGGCCTTCCAGTGGGAGAGTGCAGGTGAAACTAAGAAGGGAAAACTCCCCTGGCCCAGCCTGGGGCTGTTCCCTCTCCTCCTGTCCCTGTTCCCTGCGAGCAGAGCCCGACCCCCCCAGCTGTGACAGCTCCTGAGAGAGAATGGGGTGAAAGGGACAGGAACAAAGCTCAGGGAATGCCAGAATTCCTGAGGCTGGAAAAGCCCTCCCAGCCCATGCAGTGCCAGCTTGTCCCCAGCCCAGAGCTCTGAGTGCCACCTCCAGGGGACACCTGCAGGGATGGGCACTGCAAAGCTCCCTGGGCAGCCCCTGCCAAGGCCTGAGCAGCCTTTCCATGGGGAAATTCCTGCTGCTGGCCAAGCTGAGCCTGCCCTGGCCCAGCCTGAGGCCGTTCCCTCTCCTCCTGTCCCTTTTTCTGAGCCCTGTCCCGGCTGTCCCCTCCTGGCAGGAGCTGTGCAGAGCCACAAGGTCCCCCCTGAGCCTCCTTTGCTCCAGGCTCAGCCCCTTCCCAGCTCCCTCAGGAATTCTCCAGCCCCTTCCCAGCTCCCTTCCCTGCCCTGGACACGCTCCAGCCCCTTTGACTTTCAGAACAGATTTGGAAGCAAAGCCTTGGTTGCTCAAAGAAGTAATTTGGTTTCTTTAATTGCTTTACCTGAACCTTTAATAGGCACTGATTGACTCTTGATTGAGATGTTGAGTAGGGAATACAGACAGGCTGACACATATTCATTCCTTTTGCTTTTTTTTCCTCTGTACTGACCTTTTATCTTTACCTCCTTCATTATCTGGAATGTACAAAGTGAGGTAAAAATATCTTGACTTCTTTGGTCTTCTCAGAAAAGTTTCAGTGAAGATGGAACCATACTCAACTAGAATTTCCACCTGCCTTTTGGTGCTGCTGTGATGATCAGTGTGTGTGTGTGATCAAGCCAGGGAGCCAAAGAAATAGCTTTTTTCCTCAGGGAATATTTAAAAGATTGGGATGCTGACATCAGGCTCTTACTCTAACATTATAAAGTAGATATATGTTGTAGTTGAGACAGTCACAATACAAAGCAACATTCCATTTTCAGAAGACTTCAAACTCTTTATTAATGCATGCTTTTTATACATTGTTACAAAACTCAGAAGTTTACACTTTACTCATTGGTCACCAGAGACAAACCAAGTGCTCATTGGAACAGGCAGTTCAGGTTTCTCTTATTTACCCTTCTTTCTTTCTTGGTTTCTGTGTCAATGACCTTGGTAGAAAATTCTTTCAGGGGTGAACATGGATCCTCTGATCTGACTTCTCTCTGGCTCACAGGAGTCGCTGTAAAACCTCTTGCACAGATACATATTTTGAAGTCATAATGTGTTATGCAGATTGGAATTATGGGATGGTTTGAGTTGGGCCTCAAATCCCACCCAGTGTCACCCCTGCCATGGCAGGGACACCTCCCACTGTGCCAGGCTGCTCCAGCCCCAGTGTCCAACCTGGCCTGGGACACTGCCAGGGATCCAGGGGCAGCCCCAGCTGCTCTGGCAATTCCATCCCAGCCCCTGCCCACCCTGCCAGGGAACAATTCCCAATTCCCAATCTCCCATCCAGCCCTGCCCTCTGATAGTTTCCTGTTCAAGTTAGGTCTTATGAGCTCTCAGAGAACCTATCACACCTGAGATAGCTCAGCTAGCTCAAATAGCATAAAATTAACAGAATAGCTTCTGAGGTTGTGGCCAGCAGCAGGAATTTCCCCACTTCCCCCAGGGGCTGCCCAGGGAGCTTTGCAGTGCCCATCCCTGCAGGTGTCCCCTGGAGGTGGCACTCAGAGCTCTGGGCTGGGGACAAGGTGGGCATGGGGCACAGCTGGCACTGCATGGGCTGGGAGGGCTTTTCCAGCCCCAGGAATTCTGGCATTCCCTGAGCTTTGTTCCTGTCCCTTTCACCCCCATCCTCTCTCAGGAGCTGTCACAGCCTGGCTGTTTTTCTGTGGGTGCTTCCATTCCCCATCCCTGCATGTTTGGGCTGCTCAGGGTTGTTCTCCCTGTGGCCCTGTCACCATTTCAGCAGACCTGGGTTCAATTCCTGTGACATGTGGTCCCTGCTGAGTCCCCAGACGTGGCACTCGGAGGGAGCCCTGTGCCAGCCCCAGCACTGGTGCCCCCAGGCCTGGGGATGTGCAGGGCTCCAGCTGTGCTCGCTGGCAGAGCACGCAGGACACGCTCCAGGAATGCAGGAATGCCACTGGGAGCGTGTGCCCCGTTCCCTGCACCTCTCCCTCTGCTCAGTCTCACTTATAAATAACTTTACAGCTGCTCCCTCCTCATAAAACAGCGAGATCTCCCTGCAGAAGGTGCCCCCTCACTCAAGAAATAATGATCCAAAGCCCCTTTTTCCTTCAGGAGTGATGTGTTTGAACATGTCCCTTCTTTCTAACTTGAATTATTTCATCTTGCAGCTCCACAGATCTGTTAATTACTGTCTAGATGGGTTTTTTTCCCCTTTGAGCTATTAATTCAAATAAATAACCTTGAAAAGGTCAGATTGGAGCTGATTTTTCCTGGTTGCAGTGGTAAGAATCTCTCATGCTTCCTTTATTTCATTGTTACCCAGTGCTTGGGAGAAACCTCTTTTTGTCCTGGGGGGCTGCAGGAGCATTTTTAACAAATCACTTCCTTCAATTCTGCTGTAAATAGTTTTTCTCCAGTATGAAAAATGCCCTATTAACCCATTTTGTTTTCAAAGTCCTTGTCCTTTTTTAGTTCCTGACAGATAGAGGTGATCTTTGGAGAATTTCCACCTCTTCCCCCATTTTTAACCTCCCCTCTGAGGGAAGGATTTATATAGACAGCTATATTTAGAGAAGCCTTCAGCAAGCTGGAGAGGAGTTGTTTGAGGATTTCCTGCCCTTCCCTTTCCAGAGTTAGCTTTTCCTGGGGTGGCCTGTGCACGGGTTCCATGGTGAGCTGGACGCTGGGCTCTTGTCCCTGTCACCTTCTTTCCTCCTTTCTGCCAGAAATAGAAATAAAAATCAACACTGCAACTGCAGCTGGCCATGGGAATGCTCTTGATTACTTCTGTCGTGGTTTCTTGTCATTTTGGCTTTTTCTTTTGTCTTTGGCTGTTTATTTTCTCTCACCCCAACATAACAGGGATTAATTATATTATTGCTGGACAGTTCTCCTCAGGAATTTTCATAGACTTTTAAAAAGCATCTTCTTGAAGGCTGTTTTGATGATCTGGACCCAAATTCTCTCTCTGTGGTGAAGGAAATGTTTCTTGGATTGACTTTGCAAGAACTTTCTCCTTCCCTTTTCTAATCTCCCAACCCAATTACTGCAAAAGGTGTTTCATAATGTGCTTTTTCTACTATAAATACATTGCCTGTAGATAATTTTGGAATGAGAGTAAAGCAGTTAATGAGTTTAAACAGAAATAAAGACAGTAGAAATAGGCAGAGGTTTTTTTACAAACTCATTGGCATTTATCCCTCTGTAACTTCAGGTGTAGAAAAGTGTCTGAGTCTTGAGTTTGTATTTGAGTCTTGTTGTCTTAAGGTGCAGAATCCTCACAACTTTTCCACTGGCTTTCCTATGGGCTTGCCTGACATCTCAGAAAATGGGCTTTGTGTTTGGAACAGGAGGAGATTCTCCTGGAATAGGTGGAAGTCTAAAACAGAGGTGACACTGCACCCCAGACATGAGGTTTTCAGTTTTTATTGTCAGCTGAGTTTATCCTTTGTTCTCTGTTACCATACAGAGCATGCCAGTGCTAATTGTGCTGAATTAATGCTCTGATAGACATTTCTAGCGCTCTTTCTTTCTGAAAAGATCTCAGAATTGCTCAGTGCTGGAGTTTAGAGCCATGGACTCCTCCTTTGAGAGGAGCACTCAGCATAATTGGGTGGAGCCCAGCCAGGTTGTGGGGAACACAGTAAAGGTAAGAAGACTTTTCAGGAAGCTGTGAAAGCAACACAGAAACAGAAAGAGCAGAAAACTTAGAGCTAGCTGCAAAGCTGAAAGTCTGAAAGTAGAAAAGTTACAATAGTGCAGCAAGCAAGGACATGAAACAATAGCTTGAGTTTTAGGCTTGGCTAAGATAGACCTTAAGACTGCAGAAAAATATGCTTAGCAAGAGAGTAGAAGGTTTTAAATTAATAATGGAGTATTGTGTGTTGTTAATGAAGTCAAGCCAGCATTGTGTGCAGCAGGTGTAGGTGTGCTTTTAGTGACTGGTTAGAAGAACTGTCTGTGAGCTTTGGCAATGTGCTACTGGCTGGAAAGTTTTTAAAATGCTCTGAAACAGAAATCTTTGGCTGCTGCTGGGTGTGCGTGAGCTTTGCCATCTTCCAGTTGTCTCAGCCATGTCATGGGGCTGATGCTGCAGTAAAGCTCAAGGGATGTACCCCAGCAGTCCCTGCCTTTGTGCCCCATTCCATGGAATCAGATCCTAAAAGTTGCTCAAACCTGCCCAAACGTTGGGCTCTGTCTGCCTGGGCATTCAGGGGGTGAAATACTGCAGGGCTGTGCAGCACTGAGCCCTTGTGTTTGCTGGGGCACACGTGGGGACAGGAGCTGCTGCTGCTGCCCCTTTTCCATGGAGTGTGGCATTCCTTGGCTCCATCCAGGGCATGGTGTCATGTGGAAAACCACTCTGTGGGCTTGTGTTGCTGTGCTCTGATTTCTTTACTGTAAATAAGTCTGCACATGCTCCTTGTGCAGTTCATTCTGTGACCCCACAGACTTCTGTGCTCGTTAACAAATTGGTTTGTGCAGATCATTTCCCTGCTGGAGGATTGGATTTATTTCACTTACATCTTCTTGAGGAATGCAGAGAATATAACATAGAATAGGTAACTTTAAAACACAGCTTTTTATAACCACAAAGCAGAAGTTGTCACAGAATTACAGAATGGTTTAAGTTGGAAGGGACCTTAAAGGTGATTTAGTTTCACCCTCCTGCCATGGCAGGGACAGCTCCCACTGTGCCAGGCTGCTCCAGCCCCAGTGTCCAGCTTGGCCTTGGGCACTGCCAGGGATCCAGGGGCAGCCACAGCTGCTCTGGGAAAGGTGTCTGAAAGGAAACCTGGGCATGATTTCCTTCTGCAAGTCTGACAGGATTTCTGATGAAGGAAAACAGACCAATCCTGCTTTGGAACACCTTTCTCCCCAGATTCCTCCAGCAGCCTGGGCACTGGGAGCCTGGCACCGGCCATGCCTGGCATGGCACCACACCCCCTCATGCCTCCGACTTTGCCCTATAAATTTTTCCAGTGCCAAGCACACCCAGGTCACAAACACAGGGAGGAGAAGGGAGGCAGAATTACCACCCAGTATTAATGTTAAAGAAATTTTAGGAAGAAATTCTTTACTCAGAGAGCAGTGAGGCCCTGGCACAGGGTGCCCAGAGCAGCTGGGGCTGCCCCTGGATCCCTGGCAGTGCCCAAGGCCAGGTTGGACACTGGGGCTGGAGCAGCCTGGCACAGTGGGAGGTGTCCCTGCCATGGCAGGGCTGGCACTGGGTGGGCTTTGAGCTCTCTCCCAACCCAAACCAGTCTGGGAATTGATGATTTTTGTTTTGGGGGATTTTTCTTTGTGGGGAGCAAGGGAGTGGTTGGGAATGTGGAGTCATTTTTGGCCAGTAAAATGAGAGCAAGGCTGTGCCAGGAAAATGAAACCAGTGTGATTTTCATTGTAGATAACTTCAAGGTGTTTATCCCTGTCCTGAGGAAGGGCTGAGGCAGGATAATTAACATGGAGACAGGAATAGAAGCTGTGTGTTGATAGGAAAAGAGCAGCAGGTCTGGAGTGGGAGTGCAGGGATTACACAAAGAGCACCTCCAAGGGCAGCTGTAAAACCTGCCAGGGAGGAGAATGGACTGGATTGTTCTGGTTTATGGCTCTTGGGGGGTAATTTTATCAACTTAGAGAATTCCCAACATATTTAACTTCACATTCATTTCCCTTCTCTGGTTGTTCACTTTGCTGTTGTAGTTATTGGCACTTTTGGTGACTTGCCTGATTTCTGCTTCTGCGACCTCACTTCCTTCTCTTCTGTGCCTTGCCTATTCCACTGCATGTGGAGATGAAATTGTGGGGCTAATGATGGCATTCAATCATTCTGTGTTCCCACTATTTAATATATTTATTGGACTCTGTAATTGCCCTGCCAGCCCCCCAAAATGTTCCAAAAAAGGTCTCTGTCACATTTCTGTCCTTGGGCAGTGCTGGAGGATCTCTCAAGTGCTTTTGGTGTTTGGGAGCACTTTAGATTTTGATTGAGCACCTTGTCTGCAATTTTAGATCTCAATTTCCAGAATGTGAGCCCTGGAATGTGCAGCTTCCAAGGGAAAGGTGAGAGCTGAGGAAGTGGAGCTGACCCTGCTCTCCTGTCCTGCTGCTCTGAGCCCTTTGCTTTCATTCCCAAAGTGCAGCTGCACCAGGGAACCCTGGAATGGTTTGGATGGGAAGGGACCTCAGAGCCCACCCAGTGCCAGCCCTGCCATGGCAGGGACAGCTCCCACTGTGCCAGGCTGCTCCAGCCCCAGTGTCCAACCTGGCCTTGGGCACTGCCAGGGATCCAGGGGCAGCCCCAGCTGCTCTGGCAATTCCATCCCAGCCCCTGCCCACCCTCACAGGGAACAATTCCCAATTCTCAAAATCCAGCCCTGCCCTCTGGCACTGGGAGCCATTCCCTGGCTCCTGTCCCTGCATCCCCTGGAAATTGTCTCTCTCCAGCTTTCCTGGGGCTCCTCCAGGCCCTGCAAGGCCACCCTGAGCTCAGCCCAAAGCTTCTCCTGTGCAGGTGAACAATGCCAGCTGTGCCAGCCTTTCCTCCCAGCAGAGCTGCTCCAGCCCTCTGCTCATCCTGGAGCCTCCTCTGGGCTCTCTGCAGCAGCTCCATGTCCCTCCTCTGCAGGTGATTTTGCCCTTGTTCTGTCTGCAGCTCACGAGGATGTCTCAAAGAGAGGACAGGAAGCAGCAAACTCTCCAAAGGGAGATAAGGGAGCAGGAAAGCTGCCCTCTGATAATATCAGAACATCAAATCCAGGACTCCTGAGGTGTTGCAATGTTCCTGTCCCAGCCATGGTTGTTTGCACGTGGGTACCAAATCTTCCAGGAGGGAACATTGCAACACTCGGGGTTCGGCAGTGGGGCTTTTGTAACTTTGCCTCGTGGTTTCCACATCATCTCAGGGCTCTCCACACAAAGCCCTGCCTTAAGCAGCTCTTCATTACCTGCTCCAGGGGCACTGGGAACTGGGGCTTTTTCTTTTGACAGAGTGCTCGAGTTTGGTGTTAATAACTCAAAGTGGTTTATTTAATACACTGAGAGACCCGGCCTGAGCTGGAGGAGGGCAGGGCTAGATGGGATTTTGGGAATTGGGATTTGTTCCCTGGCAGGGTGGGCAGGGGCTGGGATGGAATTGCCAGAGCAGCTGTGGCTGCCCCTGGATCCCTGGCAGTGCCCAAGGCCAGGTTGGACACTGGGGCTGGAGCAGCCTGGCACAGTGGGAGGTGTCCCTGCCATGGCAGGGCTGGCACTGCAGGGGCTCTGAGGTCCCTTCCAGCCCAAACCCTTTTGTGATTCCATGATTTGGTACAGAACCATGTTAAAGAATCATGATGATAGTGACAAAGTGGAACATACTATGAGTGATTTCTTTGGGGTTTTAAAAAGCCAAGTTAAAAACATTGTGTGTATCAATAGGACTTAAATGTTTCTTTTAAATCTGTAGAACACTGTGAAAAAATTCTTTTGTGAGGTGTTGAATTTCTCAGACCCACTTGGTTTGTTCCTAGCCAGGCTCTAGTCCTGGATTAGATGACAAAGTTCTGTTTGAGGGGTGGCTTCTGAAGTCCTTTTCCCTGGCTCTCAGTAATGTGCAGGTGGCCTTGAGGATGGCAGTCAGAGAGATTTTTTCTCTTTTACTCCTCATGAGCTCCAGGGACAGAAATGTCCCCGGGAGGTGCTGCAGTGACTCGAGACTGGGCCAGCTTAGAGCAGGAGCCTGCTCTGCTCTCTTACCTGGAGCTGCAGTTCCCTTTGCCTTTGTGCTCAGGTGAGTCATGGCCATTCTTTCCAGGTGAGCATCCCGACCTCTGCTCTATGGAGTCACACCTGCTCCTTCCACATCCGGAGGTGTGAGGGTACCTGACAGAAATTCCAGGTCAGGGCCAGGATTTAGGATGTGCTCGCTGTGCTTTCTGCCCTCAGGGCTGCCTGTGAATCCTGAATTTCTGTGTGTGCCCAGTGCAGACCTCTCATCCCATCCTCACTGAAGGAATTCATCCCATTCTTCCCAGAAAAGGTGCTCAGGCCTTGGAAGGGGCTCCCCAGGGGGGTTTGGGGTCCCCATCCCTGCAGGTGTCCAAGGAATGTCTGGATGTGGCACTCAGGGTTGGGGACAAGGTGGGTGATGATTCAGTCACAGGTGGGACTCTTGAAGTGCTTTTCCAGCTTCAGTGATCCTGGGATTTTTAAGTGAGGACTTAAAAAAGGTTCTAAGAAATTGTATTAAGTATTCTTTTCATGCTGTGTTAACTTTTACACTGAGGTAACCTGAGAACAGCAGAGAGTTTGACTTTAAATGGGGATTTAGGAAGTAGACCCCCTAAAAATGGAGACTAGTCTTCATGTGGAAAGTTTTGTGTAGTTAAATATTGATGAAATCAGGTTTTAAACTTAGCACTGTGCACTGTTTGCAGGTATTCCCTAAAACTTGCTGCTTCTGTCATAGCCATGTGTTAAAACAGAATTAACTAAAGGCACTTAAGATTTTGACTGTGTTATAATTTTGGAGCTGCGTGTGCGTGGGAGAGAGTTCCAAATAGCTTGTGAAAGCTTCAGTTTAAACTTCATTAATTACTAGAAATGGTGATGAGCTTTTTTTAGTGGTTCTTGTTTAAAGAAAAAAAAAAACAACAAACACACTAAGCAAAAAAAACTCAAAAAAAAAAAAAATCCACAAGAGAAGACCACAAAAACCTGTGTTCTGTGCTGCTTTTTGGGAAATGCTTTGGGATCCAGGTGTCCCAGAAAATGTCAGGAATTCAGGCTGCACAGCTGCTCCGTGCTGCTGTGTCTCAGGTTCTGGTAGAACCCTGCCAGCAGATTGCTGAGCAGCTCCTGCTAGGAAAAAGAAGCACAAACCAGCCCCTGACAAAACCCTCGCTGCTCCATGAGGCTGGGAAAGTTTTTAATGAGGCGAGAACCGTAATTAACCCACAGAGCTGCTTTGAAGAAGCTTCCAAACGACTCCTCCTTGTGATGGCAGGAAAATCATTTCCCCAATTCAATCTCTAAATTTCAACCTGCGGCTGTTTAGTGGAACGAGAACCGAGCTGAGGGATTTGTTTTCCATCCCCAGAGCATCAGGAATTCAGGAATTAGGCATTTTCCCTGCTGCCTTCGCTGCAGCCCATTCCCGGAGCGTTCTGCCGAGGCAGGAACATTTTCCATCCGCGGCACTCGGAGTGGGAGCTGCATGGAATTACTGCCAGTGGAAACTATGCTGCAAGAGGCTGGGCAGCAGCTGCCCCGCTCAGCTCAGCTGGATTTTCCATGCTCCCGGTAATTAGCAGAGGGAAGCTGACTAATTACTGACGTCACCTCTTTCCAGTCCCGCTTACATTTTGTTCCCGACTCCCTCCAAGCACGCGGGACTCTGCTCAGGAATTCGCTGTCACCCACAGGATGCTCGGGGAGCTTTTTTTCACCAGGGGCTGGGCTGGCTGTGCCTTATAAACGCTGTGAGCAGCGGCCAGGGCTGCCCAAAGCGCCGGGATTTTCTGCGGGCAGCGCCGGGGCTCGGCCCCGAAATGCATTTCCGAAATTTCCATTACACCTTCGGCTCGCTCATCGCCTGCCTGCCAGATGGGGAGGTCTTCACGCAGCCAGAAACAAGGGTAGGTTGTTTTGGGGTTATTTCTGGGAGCTGCACTCCGGAGGTGATGCTCCCAACAGGCTTTGGACCTGGAAGGGAATTCCAGTTTGCCATAAAAGTCTTGGAGCTTGGGAGTCTGCAGCAGCCTGCTCTGGTGGGAATGATTCCAACCCTGGGAATTATTCAGTTTTACCTCTGTGTGGCTGGGAAAATCATCTCAAGTTTTCCCTCCAGGCTATCTTCGACTGTGTGGTGTATTCTGAATTATCAGCAAATATTTCATTCGGATTTTGGTAGCAAGATGCACAAATTTGTCATTATCAGCAAATATTTCATTCGGATTTTGGTAGCAAGTTGCATAAATTTGTCATGATCAGCAAATATTTCATTCTGATTTTGGTAGCAAGTTGCATAAATTTGTCATGATCAGCAAATATTTCATTCTGATTTTGGTAGCCAGATCCATGAATTTGTAATGATCAGCAAATATTTCATTCTGATTTTGGTAGCAAGATGCACAAATTTTGTAATTATCAGCAAATATTTCATTCTGATTTTGGTAGCCAGATCCATGAATTTGTAATTATCAGCAAATATTTCATTCTAATTTTGGTAGCAAGATCCACAAATTTGTAATCCATTTGATACTTCTGGGAGTTTGTTTTTTTTTGGTTTTTTTTGTTTTGGTTTGGTTTTTTTGGGGTTTTTTTGGGTTTTTTTTGCTGGTAAAAATATAAGAAATCCTCTTGGGTCTGTATTTAGCTGGTTGGCAATATAAAATAAATAATAATGTAAATATAAAAGAATATAAAATATTTATCAGTCCTGATACAGTGAGCTGTTACTGCTAAGATACCTGAAGGACAAAAATAACTTTTTTTTTTTTTTAGTGTCATAGTGATAAAGTGACATTTCTGATCTCTATAATCACATATTTAAATAAATAAATATTTTTTAAAAACCAACCCAGATGTCTCTGTCTTTAAATACAGTATGGGCACTCTGAAGTGCAATTTTTTGGTGTATTTTCCACGGTTCCACCTCAGCTTTGAGATACACCAGAGGTATCCCAAATTTTGAGGTATTTTGAGGTATCCCAAATACCAGCTCTGTGTGGGGAGGGTCCTGCTCCTGTTTCAGAGCTCATTCTGAAGAAGTTGCAGCAGCAGAACAGCTCTGATTTGAAAATCTCTTTGAAATAAAATTATTTTATACCCAGCTGTGGCGAGTGTGTGAAGTGCAGCTTCTCAGGGAGGAAAATGAAATTGTGAATTAATTTCTGCCTTCTTACGTAATTTCCCTGCTTTTTTCCCCCCTACTAATTCAAAATATTGTAGTAAAAAAGCCTTCAGTGGAGTAATGTTTATTGTGGCTTTATCCTGAGTTTCTAGGAAGCTTTTAGGGAGAGAAAATATCTGGAAATTCCTCCAGTTTGAATCCTGAACTCGTTGGAATAAATCACTTGGGAAGGGCCTGGCAGCTCCAGAGCCTCCTCTTGTGTCTCTCCTTGGCCTGGGATCCTGCAGGGAGAGTGGAAGCACTTTCCATAAATGAAATTAAAAATAGCAGCAAAGCAGGAGATGCTCAGGGACTTCATTCTTTGTGCTGAGCCACTGAAGAAAATCACATTTAGCTTGAAAATCAGGATTTTTTTCATTTTTCTCTATTGAAACTTGTGTTGGTTCCATTGAAATGTGCACATTTGGGCAAAAGGCTTGGCAGACTTTTTTCTCAAGGTTTTTGGGTATTAATTTTCTAAGAACCATTTCAATATCTTCTGTAGCTAAATTAGAATGTCTTGTATCACTTAATAATAATAATTATTATTTTAATGATGCAGAGAAATAAGAGACAAGGTAGAAAACTTCATTCTAGAAAGAAAAAGGAAAATAAACGAAGCTGTTACAATAATCAATATTCAGGAGTGGTAGTTTGCCCTTATTAGTAACTTCTCATTTTTAATTAATTCCTTTATTAGTGTTTAATGCTGATTTTCTCCTCTGCTCCTTTCTCTCCAGGCCAAATTTGAATCCCTGTTCCGACCCTACGACAGGGACCTCACCTTTCAGTATTTCAAGAGCTTCAAAAGAGTGAGAATAAACTTCAGCAACCCTTTGTCTGCAGCAGATGCCAGGATCCAGCTGGACAAGACAGAATTCCTTGGGAAAGAACTCAAACTCTATTTTGCTCAGGTAAAAAAAAAAACTTATTGGGATTATCCTAGGGGGGATTAAAGCTTTCCTTGTTCTGACTCCCAAAAATCCTCCAGCTGATGGCTGTTTGGAAAACCTTGGGGTAACAGGGTTGGAAAGATGATGGGAATTTTGGGAATTTTTTTCTTAACACTGGGTTTTGTGCATGTTTCTTCTTGGTCTTCTCAAGTAATTTGCTTTCTTTTCTAGAGTTTCTCCCGAGTTTCTGGAAAGCTGGGAATTGTTTCAAGTGTTTATTATCTCAGCATCCCAGAATTCCTTCATGGTCATTTTTTGTCAGATTACGTAGAGAATCCAAGGTTGTTCCAGAGCTCCATGGGTTTGGAGGCTGTTGGTGTTTCCCATTTTTTGGATAACCTTGGATGGGAATGAGCACATTCCAAGAATTTAAAGGGCTGGGGGAGGCTGGGGGGCTCTGACAGCACCCAGGGGGTCCCTGGGGGATCCAAAGTGTGGAGCTGCATATTCCAGGCTGGAGCTGCACGTTCCAGGCTGGAGCTGCACATTCCAGTCTTGGAGCTGCGCATTCCAGTCTTGGAGCTGCACGTTCCAGGCTGGAGCTGCACATTCCAGGCTCTGGAGCTGCACATTCCAGGCTCAGAGCTGCACATTCCAGGCTCTGCAGCTGCACATTCCAGGCTGGAGCTGCACATCCCAGTCTTGGAGCTGCGCATTCCAGTCTTGGAGCTGCACGTTCCAGGCTGGAGCTGCACATTCCAGGCTGGAGCTGCACATTCCAGGCTCTGGAGCTGCACATTCCCAGGCTGGAGCTGCACATTCCAGGCTCAGAGCTGCACATTCCAGGCTCTGCAGCTGCACATTCCAGGCTGGAGCTGCACATTCCAGTCTTGGAGCTGCGCATTCCAGTCTTGGAGCTGCACGTTCCAGGCTGGAGCTGCACATTCCAGGCTGGAGCTGCACATTCCAGGCTGGAGTTGCACATTCCAGTCTTGGAGCTGCGCATTCCAGTCTTGGAGCTGCACGTTCCAGGCTGGAGCTGCACATTCCAGGCTGGAGCTGCACATTCCAGGCTCAGAGCTGCACATTCCAGGCTCTGCAGCTGCACATTCCAGGCTGGAGCTGCACATTCCAGTCTTGGAGCTGCACATTCCAGGCTGGAGCTGCACATTCCAGGCTGGAGCTGCACATTCCAGGCTCAGAGCTGCACATTCCAGGCTCTGCAGCTGCACATTCCAGGCTCAGAGCTGCACATTCCAGGCTGGAGCTGCACATTCCAGGCTCTCCCTGCCCATCCCAGTGTTGGGGATCTCCCCCAGAGCAGCTCTGGAGCTCCCTGCTCTCTGCTCCTGCCCAAACTCGGGCTCTTGCACTCAGGCTGCTTTTCCAGGTGCTTTTCCCTCTGAAAATGGAGTGGGAAAACAAATCCCGAAGTGTTGGAAACCCCCATGATCCAGGTTATTTTTATCCCTGCTGGAATTCCCTGCACTCTCACTTTTGGGGATGACTCCCAGCACCATTTGTCATGAGGCCTTAGAGGCCCTGTCCTGCTGCTGGAGGTCTGGAAGGGCAGATGTTTGATTTTTTAGGGAAGAACATCCCGTTGGAATTTCCCTTGGAGCTGGATCCTGGCTGGTGCTGCCACCCTGAGTGCAGGGCAGGGCACGACATCCCCGGGATGCAGGAATTGAGGGATGCAGGAATTGAGGGATGCAGGGATTTTGGGGGGCAGGGATTCAGGCATTGAGGGATGCACGGATTTAGGGATGCAGGGATTCAGGCACTGAGGGATGTGGGGATGCAGGCATACAGGGATGCAGGCATTTAGGGATGCAAGGATGCAGGAATTCAGGAATGCCGGGACTCAGGGATGCAGGAATGCAGGCATCCAGAGATGCAGGCATTCAGGGATACAGAGATGCAGGCATGCAGGGATTCAGGGTTGCAGGAATTCAGGGATGCAGGAATGCATGCATCCAGAGATGCAGGCATTCAGGAATGCAGGCATTAAGGGATTCAGGGTTGCAGGCATGCAGGGACACAGGGATGCAGAAATTGAGGGATGCAGGCATTCAGGGATGCAGAAATACAGAGATGCAGGAATGCAGGGACTCAGGGATGCAGGAATGCAGACATGCAGGGATTCAGGGATGCAGGCATTCAGGCATGCAGGGATGCAGGGACACAGGGATGCAGGAATTGAGGGATGCAGGGATTCAGGGATGCAGGCATCCACAGATGTAGGCATGCAGGAATGCAGGTATTAAGGGATACAGGGATGCAGGGTCACAGGGATGCAGGGTCACAGGGACACAGGCATGCAGGGACACAGGGATGCAGGGACATAGGGACACAGGGACATAGGGACACAGGGATGCAGGGACACAGGGATGCAGGGACACAGGGACACAGGAATGCAGGGACACAGGGATGCAGGGACACAGGGATGCAGGCATGAAGGGATGCAGGGACACAGGGATGCAGGGACACAGGCATGCAGGGACACAGGGATGCAGGGTCACAGGGATGCAGGGACATAGGGACACAAGGACATAGGGACACAGGGATACAGGGTCACAGGGATGCAGGGACACAGGGATTCAAGCATGCAGGGCTGCAGGCATGCAGGGACACTTTGGGATTCCCTGCTCTCTCCTGCAGACGTTGCACATCGGGAGCTCCCACCTGGCCCCCCCAAATCCAGACAAGCAGTTCCTGATCTCCCCTCCTGCCTCCCCTCCCGTGGACTGGAAACAAGTGGAGGATGCCACTCCAGTCATCAACTACGACCTTCTGTACGCAATTTCCAAGCTAGGACCAGGTAAGAAGGGGGAAAAGCAGAGTTTGGGTTGAGGAAAACACCTCTGAACTTCCTGGATTTCTAAAACTTTTCCAGGAAATTTTTATTTCTGTTTATTTTTATTTATATTTTTTAATTTCTATTTTCTGTTTATTTTTATTTCTATTTCTATTTTGCTTTTATTTTTATTTCTATTTATTTTTATTTATATTTTCTTTCTGTTTATTTTTCTTTATATTTTAATTCTGTTTATATTTTCTATTTATATTTTGGTTTTATTTTTTATTACTATTTATTTTTATTTCAATTTTCTTTCTGTTTATTTTTCTTTCTATTTATATTTTAGTTCTATTTATTTTTATTTCCATTTATATTTTATCTATTTATTTTTATTCCTATTTATTTTTATTTCTATTTATATTTCCTTTCTATATTTATTTTCTGTCTATATCTATTTATTAATTTCTAATTCTATTTTTCTATTTCTATTTATTTTTATTTCTATTTATATTTTCTACTTATTTTTATTTCTATTAATTTTTTTCCTATATATTTTTATTTCTGTTTGCCTCAGAGGAGGAAACTGCACTGAGTGTAGGAGGAACAATCAGTATGAACCTAAAATTGCTTGGAATTTTAGAGGGATAAATTCCTGCCACTCCTTTTTCCAGAGATTAATGATCACATCCCTCAAGTTCCATTTTTCCCATATTTTATACAACTTTCCCATGAAAATTGGTGCAAATTAATCTTTCCTTAAATCCAGCTCGGATTTAACCTGTTTGGGGCCGTATTGTTAATTTTAAGGGAGAGAAAAATAACATTAAAGAGAATTAAATTGTCCTTATTATATAAGAATAATTACTCTCATTAATAAGATCAAAGAGAATAAAAACTGTGTCAGATTCATTTTACAGGAGGATTTAAAAAATTCCCATTCACCTCCAAAATTCAGGAATTGTAAAGGATGGAGAAAAGGGCAGGGCACAGCTTGGAGCACGTTGGGATTTACAACTTCCCATCAAGAATCCTCCTAATTAAATAGGAGGATTCTTATTAATATTAATATTAATATTAATATTAATAATATTATAGTGTCATATATATTATATATTATATAATATTAATATTATTATTAATATTAATATTAATAATTAGTCAGGAAGTACTTTAATATATTTTTATATTTTATATATATATTATAATAATCTAATTAAATGAGTATATTTATATAAATGAGTGAGTAAAAAATGACAGAGCAGCCTCAGCCTGTGTGGGAGTTCAGAGCTGCTTTCCTTTACTCCAAGATTTCCTCCCAAATTTTAGGAAAACCAAAAAAGAGCCTTTAAAAGAAATATTTGAGGCCTTTCCAAGCATTACAAATTGGTCATTTCCTCTGTTACTGAGCTCCAAAATTCAGGAATGGAGAAAAGGCCAGGGCACAACTTGGAGCAAGAACTTCCCATCAAGAATCCTCCTAATTAAATAGTCTTAATAATTAGTCAGGAAGGATTTTAATATATTTTTATATTTTATATATATATATATATATATATATATATATATATATATATATATATATATAAAATATAAAATATATATTATATTTTTTATATATTATATTTTATATTTTATATATTATATATTATATATTTATATTTATATTATATATTTATATTATAATATAATATAAGATAATATAATTAAATGTGTATATTTGTATGAATGAATGAGGAAATAAATAAATGACACAGCAGCCTCAGCCTGTGTGGGAGTTCAGAGCTGCTTTCCTTTACTCCAAGATTTCCTCCCAAATTTTAGGAAAACCAAAAAAGAGCCTTTAAAAGAAATATTTGAGGCCTTTCCAAGCATTACAAATTGGTCATTTCCTCTGTTACTGAGGAACAGTACTAATTAGGAATCCTCCTAATTAAATATTCTTAATAATTAGTCAGGATATATTATATAATATATATCATATATATTAAAAATATATATAATATAATATATAATACTATATTATATAATATATTATATAATAATATAATAATATATAATATAATATATAATATATATAAAATTATATATATATATATATATATATATATATATATATATATATATATATATATATAAAAATGAGTATATTTATATAAATGAGTGAGTAAATAAATAAATGACACAGCAGCCTCAGCCTGCTGCTCCTTTACTCCAAATTTTCCTCCCAAATTTTAGGAAAACCAAAAAAAGAAACTTTAAAATAAATATGAAGGGAAGACGGGCAGGGAAAAGATGGAAAGGAACAATTTGTTCTTTCCTTGCTGTCATTTAAAATTATTATTTAATGTCTAGTCTTATTATTTTATTTTTATTTTTATATGATTTATTTTCTGTTTTATATGATTTGGTTTTATTTAGTTTATTAATTGTGTTATTATTTAGTTAGTAATAATAATTATTCAATAGATACATGATATATGTTGTATATTTATATACATTTTTATATAAATTTTCTAGATTATAATTTATATCTACATTTTTATATATATATTCTCTATATTATAATTTATATCTACATTTTCTATCTTACAATTTTTATACATACATTTTCTAGTTATAATTTTTACTTAAAAATTTTTCTATTATAATTTTCTATATTTAAATATAACATAAAAATGTATATGTAAAAACTATAACAAATTTTTTTACATATTTTAATATAATTTATAATATTAATTATAAGGGCATATAGAAATATAATACAAATTATATACAAATGTAATACAATTAATATATACAAATATCTTAATAAACACAAAATTATATAATAAATATTTAATTATATATATATTAAAGTATACACATTTTATATATTATAATTTGTCTATATGTTCTATATTATATTTTAAATATAAATAGAAGAAATTATAAAACACAAACCCTAAATTTTATGTTATAATTTTTAAACATAATTTTATATACAATTCCATAAATAACTTTATATATTATAATTTTAAATAAAATGTTATATATTATAGATTTTATATATACATTTGGTTATGATTTTAATATAAATAGAAGAAATTATAACCTATAAGGCATAATTTATTTATTTTATAATTTTAAAATTAATTTTAAATATAATATAATATAATATAATATAATATAATATAATATAATATAATATAATATAATATAATATAATATAATATAATATAATATAATATAATATAATATAATATAATATAATATAATATAATATAATATAATATAATATAATATAAATTATATCATATAATAGATATATATTATATATCTTATATAATATAGATATATGTTATATATCTTATATAATATAGATATATGTTATATATTTATAGATATTACATTATAGATTTTATATATAATTTTATCTATAATTTTATATTCATTATAATTTTTATATATTATAGTTTTTATAAATTATAAATTTTCTGTACATTATATTTTTAAATTCTGGACAGTCCAGCTCTCAGGCCAGTGCTCCACCAGGATTCACCTTGGCACTCCCCATTTCCCACCTGAAAACCCCATTAAAAATTAACCATGGTGCATTTCCTAAAAACCCCACTGAAAAGTTACCATATCACATTCCCTAAGGAATTTCCCACCTAAAAACCCCATTAAAAATTCACTGTATCACATTTCCTAAAAGGCCTATTAACAATTCACTATGTCCCATTTCCTAAAAATCCCATTAAAAACTCCCCATGTCCCATTTCCTAAGGAACCCCCCACCCAAAAACCCCATGGAAAAGCCATCCCATGACATTTCCTAAGGAATTCCCCACCTAAAAACCCCATTACAAATTCACCATATCACATTTCCTAAAAAAACCCATGGAAAAGCCGTCCCATGACATTTCCTAAGGAATCCCCCACTCAAAAACCCCATGGAAAAGCTGCCCCGTGACAACTCCTGAGGAATTCCCCACCAAAAACCCCATGGAAAAGCTGCCCCGTGATAACTCCTGAAGAACTCCCCACCCAAAAACCCCATGGAAAAGCCGTCCCATGACATTTCCTAAGGAACTCTTCACCCAAAAACCCCATGGAAAAGCCACCCCATGACATTTCCTGAGGAACTCCCCACCCAAAAACCCCATGGAAAAGCTGTCCCATGACATTTCCTAAGGAATCCCCCACCAAAAACCCCATGGAAAAGCCACCCCATGACATTCCTAAGGAATCCCCACCCAAAAAACCCATGGAAAAGCTGCCCCATGACAACTCCTGAGGAATCCCCCACCCAAAACCCCATGGAAAAGCCACCCTGTGACATTTCCTAAGGAATCCCCCGCCAAAAACCCCATGGAAAAGCCACCCCATGACATTTCCTAAGGAATCCCCCTCCCAAAAACCCCATGGAAAAGCCACCCCATGGCATCTCCTGAGGAACTCCCCACTCAAAAACCCCATGGAAAAGCCACCCCATGACATTTCCTAAGGAATCCCCTACCAAAAACCCCATGGAAAAGCCTCCCCGTGACATCTCCTGAGGAATCCCCCACCCAAAACCCCATGGAAAAGCTGCCCCATGACATTCCTAAGGAATCCCCCACCCAAAAACCCCATGGAAAAGCCTCCCCGTGACATCTCCTGAGGAATTCCCCCTTTTTCCCTGCCAGGGGACAAGTACGAGCTGCACGCGGCCACGGCCACCACTCCCAGCGTGGTCGTCCACGTGTGCGAGAGCGACCGGGAGAGCGACGCCGAGGAGGAGCCCAAAAAACCCAAACCCAAAATCATCCAGACCCGCCGGCCCGATTACACCCCAGCCCACCTCAGCTGAGCCGAGCTTTTCCCAAAAGGAAATCCAAAATTCCAAGGGTTTGCAGTGCAAAACTGCCCGGGAACAGCAGCTCCCAGCAGCTGCAGGAGGAGAATTCCAAGTTTGCTCCAGAGGAGGGAATTCCGCGCTCGGTTTGGAGTTGATGCCATGTGCCGCGTGAATTCCTGGATCCTGGGAACAAAGGATGGGACAAGGGGACATCCTGGGACATGACTGGGCTTATTCTGGCGGAAAACTCCTCGTGACACCCGTGATGGCTGTTTGGAAAACCTTGGGATAACAGGGTTGGAAAGATGATGGGAATTTTGGGAACTTAACCCTTTTTCTTACACTAGGTTTTGTGCATGTTTCTTCTTGGTCTTCACAAGTAATTTGCTTTCTTTTCTAGAGTTTCTCCCAAGTTTCTGGAAAGCTGGGAATTGTTTCAAAGTATTTATTATCTCAGCATCCCAGAATTCCTCCTGGATGTGTACATACATGATATATTTATATTTGGTTTTATTGGCACTCGTTTTCCAGCAGGATCCAATTCCTCCAGCACCTGCTTTGGGTGCTCTGGAAGTTGTGCTTTTTAAAATTTTAACTTTTGTGGAATTCCTGCAGAGGGTTTTTACCTGGCAAAGCAGTGGAAAAACGTGCAATAGGAGAGTTGTTGGAATACGTGGATTTTAAATTATTTAAGTTCAGGTAATTTATATCTTCAGTAGGATTTGTTTGGGAGCTTTGACTCGAGGGGGGAAAAACAGACTCACATAATGCTGATGGTGCATATTCAGAGCAGGGGGATTTTTCCAGTGGAGAAAAAAAAAAAAAAAAAAAAAAAAACTATGGAGAAACTTGAATCTGCATTTTTGGTGAGTAAAGATTTGATTGGGATTGGAAAATTCCACCCAGGAAGCAGTGAGGAGAGCTGGAGTGCCTTTTCCTTGTCCATTCCTACTCCAAGCTGCACACTTGGATCTTTTTCTACTGGCTTTGGATATCCAAAAATCCAAACTTTCTGAGCTTTGCTTCCAAACTCAGCTGGGATGAAATGCTTAATGCCAAGGAATGCTGATTTAAGCAGTGGGGATATGTGGGAGAAGCTTTAGGGCTTTTTTTTTTTTTATGGCAGTGTTTAAAGGCTCCTAAATGCAAATTTCAAAGAAGAAAAGATGGCAGAAATATTTTAATAGTGTTTTTTAAACTGGAGATCCTCGCCTTGAAAGGATCAGGATTTTTTTTGGGAAGAGACAGGAATTGCTATCCACAGAAAATACCACTTGGGGTCTTGGAAAAGGGATGTTGGAGCCTCTCATTGTGTTTTTAGGAATCAAACTGTGGCTCTCTCTTGGTTTGCTCTTGCCACAGTTGGCCTGAGAAGAGATTGAAGCAAATGTTGACTGAAATTCCTGGCTGACACCTTGGTTTTTTAAATAATATTTGCTTTAAAAAGAGTGGAGCCATTCCAGGCCATGGTGCAGGGAAGCAGCTTGTTCTGGAAGGCCTGGAATTCCTGACTGGAACAGAAATCTGGGCCTAGAGACCAGGAATATACGGAATTTCCTGCTCTAGCTTGGATTGTTATTCCCTGGAAACCGGAACAAAGCCTGGTTCCGGTGTCTGAGTGGCCGTGGCTCCATGGGAGCTGTTGAGAAGAGCTGATTCCGTGGATGGCTGGAGCTGGACACAGGAAAATCAGATGATTTATTTTGGGGTACCCACGTGCTGCACTCAACGCCCAAAATAAAGGAATTAAGTGGAGGAAAACTTCGTAGTTTTGCCACAACTGCCTTGAAGCCTTTCCAAGACCTTTCCATGTTTCTCAAAGGACTGCTGGACTTTGTGTCTCACCACATTCAGTTCCAGACACTGGGAATAATTCCTGTCCTCTCCTTTTTCCATGAAAAATCAAAGCATGAGTTTGGCAGTAGAAACCTGCTGCTGTGTTCCCTACAGCTGCTTTTCAATTCAAACCATCGATAAATCTGATTTTTGTCATTTTAATGCCTGACCCCTGCCTGAGGTGGGAGCCATGGAAATCTTGGAACGCTCTCGGTGTGTTCCTGGTTGGATCTGCCACCTCCTGTCCTCATGACTCCAGTGTGCTGCTTGCTTTTTCTGCTTATTTTTGTAATGTTCCAATGGATGCTTAGTTGGTATTTTATATACTTGTATAGCACGGGGCAGATTGGAATTAAAATATTTTGTTGTCTTCTTGTAAACGTCCTGGTGTTTTCTGCACAGAACCACTCAAAGTTCAGCACCAAAATGGGAATTTTCAGCTTCCAGAGGGGCAGAATGTTGTGCCAGGCCCTCATAAATGGATGCCTTGAAAAGGTTTCCAACCTTCAGAGAATTGCATGACCTCCACATTTACTGCTCATGAGTAAAACCCAGTGGGGGATGTTCCAGTGAAAACCTGATTCTTCTGAGCCTCGAGTTCCTAATAAAGGTGTCAGCATCTTCCTGCTCCAGAATAATCCCTGAGCTTTCATAATACATGAAATATTTCTGTTTAAAAATGAATAATTCGGGGGTTTTTCCAGAGAGGTTCTGGATTCCCCATCCCTGGAAGTGTCCGGGGTCAGGTTGGATGGGGCTTGGAGCAACCTGGGATAGTGGAAAGTGGAGTGAGATGAGCTTTAAGGTCCCTTCATGCCAAACCATTCCACGATCCCATGATGTTTGAAGCTCCTGGAATACGAAAATACATCATTTAAATGATGTATTTAAATGATTTTACCTGATAAATGTAAGTATTTAAATGGCTTTACCTGATAACTTTAAGTATTAAAGCATTTAATGCTTTATTTAAATGTATTTAAATGGCTTTACCTGATAATTTTAAGTATTAAAGCATTTAATGCTTTATTTAAATGGCTTTACCGTAAGTATTAAAGCATTTAATGCTTTATTTAAATGTATTTAAATGGCTTTACCTGATAACTTTAAGTCCTTTTGTTGCAGAAGAAATGAAGAAAAACCACGAAGGTTTTGCCGTGGGTAGGGATGGAAGTCCTGTGATGGCAAAAAGGAATTTCTGGTACCCAATTAAAGCCTCTCCTCGTTATCAAGGTGAAGGCAACGCCCTCGAAAGGCCCAAAGTTGGTTTTTAATCAGTTTTGTTTTCCAGAGCAGCAGCAATTTGAACCATTTTGGAACCGTCTTTGAACAATTCCAGCAGGGATTTTGCCCGTGGCATCATCACCTGCCTGCTCAACTTCTGCTTCTGGCTTGTCTTGGGGAACACAAGTTTTTCATTTTTGCTTTTATCCTGCCTTGCCCAACACACTTCAGAAGCTTCTTCCAGAGAATTATTCCTTGCTGATGCTTTGAATAATTCATAATTGGATCTGGAAAGACAAAACCATGATGCAGACATTCCCCAAGACACTGGTGAAGAACATTTTGACACTAAGCTTGCAAATAATGCCAGATTTTCAGGGCTACAGGGAGTGAGGCAGGAGCACAGAGGTGACTCCAGTGACAGTGGGCAGGATGGAGCTGGCAGGGCTGGGCTTATCTTCCCTGGTAAAATTTCCATTGATAACGGGGGACTGTCACATTCCAGACTTTGTCCTGCTGAGCGTTGTGTGTGTTTTCCTGCCAGGAATTCCTTTGGTTTGGAGTTCTTTGGAGCATGGCTGGAAAACACAGGGAGGAGCAGCTGGAGGGGTTTGGAATGGACAAGAGGAGGCTCGGGGGGGACCTCACTGCCCCCCAAAACTCCCTGACAGGAGGGGCAGGCAAAGGAGGAGAGGAAATGGGCTGGAATTGCACCAGGAGCTCAGGTTGGAGATGGGAAACAAAAATTCCCTTCACTGGAATGAGCTCAGAGCACGGGGTTGGTTCCAGGTGGCTCTGGAATATCTCTGGAGGAGAGCCCAGAGCCTCTCTGGTCCCTGCTCAGGGCTGGGCACTGCCCAGGGCAGAAGTTGTGCCTCCTGTGCAGGGGAATTCCTGGACAATTCCACAATTCCCATGGCTCTTGTCCCATTGCTTGGCACCACTAAGAAGAGCCTGGTGCCTCCTCTTGGCACGCTGTTGGATGCCCGGTGCTAGAGATCAAAGCTTCCCAACACCACTTAAGGTAAATCAAGTGAATCATTTTTCTTTTGTGAGAGTTTCTGAAAGGAATTCCCTTTTTTTCATGCCCCTCTGAAAATCTGTGGGATGTTTGGCTCAGAGCTGCCCAGGGAGGGTTGGAGTCACCGGAATGTCCAGGGAGAGTCTGGATGTGGCCCTTGGGGTGGGACTGGATGCTCCTGAAGGCTCTTCCCACCTTGAACACTCTGGGATTGGAGCCTTAAATCGGGACTAAATCGCTGAATCTGAAGGATTTCCAGAGGCACCAGGAGGTGCCCGTAGGTGGAGCTACATATCCAACAATGGCTTTATCCTGAATAAAACCAGCTCCACGCTCAGCCTCCAGCTCTGGCTCCCATCCCCACAGCAGATGCTGGAAAAGATCTTTGACATCCCTGCCAGCCCTCAGCGTTCCATGACTTTAGGATCCCACCTTTACAAACTGCTGCTCTGCGTTTCTCGTTGTAAATCTCCTCGCTTTGAAAGGAGCACGTGGGGCCACCCACAGAGAAAAGTGCCTGGTTCCAGATGGAAAAGGTAAATTTCGGGTGCCACTTGTGGCTCTGTAGAAGTGATCCTGATCCCCAGGGTGTGGGGGATTTACAGAGCAGTTCACCCAAACGATTCCCTGGTGGGAGTCACGGTCAGGCTGATGGGAAGAGCTCCTGGAGAACTCAGAGCCCATTCCAGAGCCTGAAGGGGGCTCTGAAAAGGAGGGAGAGGGTTTTTTTACATGGGCAGAGAGTGCCAGGGCACAGGGAATGGTTTTAAATTGAAGGAGGGCAGGACTAGATGGGATTTGGGGCAGGAATTGTTCCCTGGGAGGGTGGGCAGGCCCTGGATCCCTGGCAGTGCCCAAGGCCAGGTTGGGCACTGGGGCTTGGAGCAGCCTGGGACAGTGGGAATTGTCCCTGCCTGTGGCACATGACCCTGAAAATCCCTTCCAGCCCAATTCTGGGATTCTCTTAATCCCTTCTTTAACAGCAGCATGGATTTTTTTGACCTTTTCTAGGAGCTGAACTGTGCTGAGCCTTTGTGAGTAAAGTAATGATCCATTTATTGATGTTTTTCGAGTGGGAAAATGCAGGACTTGCCATAAAAAGCAGCATTTCCTTCTCAGTAGCACAAAACCCTGCCAGTGCCTTCCCTGGAAGGCTGTGGGAGCCTGGATGGCTCCACGTGCTGCCAAGGCATGGAAAGTTCTTGCTGAATGCCTCTCCCACACAGCCCAATTTGGCAGAAGGGATTACCACGTGCTGCACCTGCTTTTTAATCTGCTGGACAAATTCGGGCTGCTGAAGCTCTCTCCTGAATCAGCAGGAGCTGTTGGGGCTGGGACGTGCAGGAATGCTGGGCTGGGAGCTGCCACGGCAGCGCTGCCCTGTCATTAAAGCCGTGTCAGAGCTTCCATCCTGCTGCCCTGCCAGGAGAGAGCTCCCAGGGCTGAGCTCCTGCAGAAGGGAGGGTTACCCAGCAAACTGCCCGGGGCTTTTCTTGGGTGCATTTTAATTAGGATTTTAATATAATGTGGATTTTTTTTTTTTTTTTTTTTTTTTTTTTTTTAGTGTTGTCTGAGACTTCAGAGTGAAGAGCTGGGGCTCATCCAAAAGGATTCCAGACTTTCCTGGTGGGTATGGCAGCCCTGTGTTCCTTCTGGAAGATTCCCCGAGGGAACGGCCTCAGGCTGGGCCAGGGCAGGCTCAGCTTGGCCAGCAGCAGGAATTTCCCCATGGAAAGGCTGCTCAGGCCTTGACAGGGGCTGCCCAGGGAGCTTTGCAGTGCCCATCCCTGCAGGTGTCCCCTGGAGGTGGCACTCAGAGCTCTGGGCTGGGGACAAGGTGGGCACGGGGCACAGCTGGCACTCCATGACCTTGGAAATCTTTTCCAGCCCCAGGGATTTGGGGATTCTGTGATCCAAGAAACACAGGATGGGACACCTTGGGCAGTGCTTTGTTCAGCCAGAGCTGCTTTACACAGACTGGAAATGCAATCCAGAAAATCTGGATCTGGAAATCCAGATTTTTCCCTGTGGCTTTTTTCCTCTCTAACAAGAAGTAAAACTCCTTCCAAGTGTCCTTCACCACAACTGCCCCGTTTGCCTCCCTGTCCTGCTCTGACCTTCAGTGTGAGGACAGGAGGATCCTGCCATTCCCTCCCCCGGGAATTCTGTTCCCTGTGCGTGCTCCTCGCATCCCCCACCTGCTCTCAAGGCACAGGGTTCACACACAGCCTCTCAAATTTTAGGAAAACCAAAAAAAAAGAGCCTTTAAAATAAATATTTTAGGCCTTTCCAAGCATTACAAATTGGTCATTTCCTCTGTTACTGAGCTCCAAAATTAAGGAATTGTAAAGGATGGAGAAAAGGAGAAAATACACATTTGGAGAAAATACACATTTGAGAAATTACTGGGCTGGGCAGAACTTCCCTTGCAGCTTCTTGAGTTCCCTGCTTGTTTCTGCAGCTCCTGAGATCAGGAAGAGCAGCTGAGGAAGCGTTGGAATGGGAGAGATGATTCCAGGGGGGGCTGGAGGAGGAGGAGGGAAGGGCTAATCAAACACTGTGATTAATTGTCCACCAAAGCTCACAGTGATGCTTTTCCTTGGCTCCAGAAAAAACCTGCCTCAAGGGCTGCAGGGTGAGCAGGGACACTCAGCTGGGGGAGGTAAAGAGGCCAGGAAGGACAAATCCCTGAGCACCAGCGGGGAGCCACAGGCACAACCCCAACCCACGGCTCAGCTCCCGGCTCCCTGGCACAGGGACAGCTCTCGGAGCTCTTTAGCAGAACCCTTTGGACACGAAATCCTACTGGAAATCCATTTCTTATAGCCCAGGGCAGCCAGGATTGATGTGAGTTCTGGGAAGTCCTTTCCGGGGGCAGCGAGCGGGAACAGGGACGGAGTGGGCAGCAGTGCCAGCGTGTCCTCGGCCCTGAACGCCTTCCTTTGTCCTGCTGAGTCACCCAGGGCTGCTCCAGCACGGCCCAGCCTGGCTGCTGGGGACCAGGAGAGGCACACGAGGGCTGGATTTGCTCCATTCCCGCGGGAGAACTCCTGACATCCCAAGGACACTCCAGGGAGCGGCCGCCTCCTGCCCAGGGGGGATTCGGCGCCGTTTTGGTGCCATTTCCAGCCTCAGCATCAGTCACCACAAAGCCCAGTGCTGCTCCAGCTGGCCCTGCAAAATCCTGGCTCTGGGAATGCCAGACTCCTGATGATCCCAGCCTGGCTGCCACCAGGGCTCTGCCCTCTGCAGGTGCTGCTTCCTTTGCTTCCAAACGTCTCCCGGGGGATGAGTGGCTGCCAGAGGGAGCAGCAAATCCTGCACCAGCAATCCCTCAAAACCTGCACCAGCAATCCCTCAAATCCTGAACCAGCAATCCCTCAAATCCTGAACCAGAAATCCCTCAAATCCTGCACCAGCAATCCCTCAAATCCTGCACCAGCAATCCTCAAATCCTGCACCAGCAATCCCTCAAATCCTGCACCAGCAATCCTCAAATCCTGCACCAGCAATCCCTCAAATCCTGAACCACCAATCCTTCAAATCCTGAACCACCAATCCCTCAAATCCTGCACCACCAATCCCTCAAATCCTGCACCAGATATCCCTCAAATCCTGCACCACCAATCCCTCAAAACCTGCACCACCAATCCCTCAAATCCTGAACCGGCAATCCCTCAAATCCTGCACCAGCAATTCCTCAAATCCTGAACCACCAATCCCTCAAATCCTACACCACCAATCCCTCAAATCCTGAACCACCAATCCCTCAAATCCTACACAACCAATCCCTCAATTCCTGCACCACCAATCCCCCAAATCCTGAGCCAGCAAGCCCTCAAATCCTGAACCACCAATCCCGCAAATCCTACACCAGCAATCCCTCAAATCCTACACCAGCAATCCCTCAAATCCTACAGCAGCAATCCCTCAAATCCTGCATCAGCAA
Source organism: Vidua macroura (assembly GCF_024509145.1). NCBI lineage: Eukaryota > Metazoa > Chordata > Aves > Passeriformes > Viduidae > Vidua > Vidua macroura. The sequence goes on along the minus strand of NC_071572.1, from coordinate 1,478,918 downwards.
TCCCTCAAATCCTACACCAGAAATCCCCCAAATCCTGCACCAGCAAAGCAGCTCCACTCAGAGGGACTGGGACAGAAACCACGGGGTGAGGTCCCACTGCAGGGGATCTCAGCATTGAGCCAGTGACAAGTGTGGAATCATGGAATGGTTTGGGTTGGAAGGGACCCTAAATCCCACCCAGTGCCAGCCCTGCTATGGCAGGGACACCTCCCACTGTCCCAGTGTCCAGCCTGGCCTTGGGCACTGCCAGGGATCCAGGGGCAGCCCCAGCTGCTCTGGCAATTCCATCCCAGCCCCTGCCCACCCTGCCAGGGAACAATTCCCAATTCCCAATCTCCCATCCAGCCCTGCCCTCTGGCACTTTGAGGCCATTCCCTGTGTCCTGTCCCTGCATCCCCTGGAAATTGTCTCTCTCCAGCTTTCCTGGGGCTCCTCCAGGCCCTGCAAGGCCACCCTGAGCTCAGCCCAAAGCTTCTCCTGTGCAGGTGAACAATGCCAGCTGTGCCAGCCTTTCCTCCCAGCAGAGCTGCTCCAGCCCTCTGCTCATCCTGGAGCCTCCTCTGGGCTCTCTGCAGCAGCTCCAGCTCCTCCCTGGGCTGATCCCAGGGTCCCTGTGCACGGGCAGCCCCAGGAATGGGGTCGGATCCATTTTGGAGTCCCTGCGTTCCAACCCAACACACTCACTGGGTTCCTGCCTCACTTTATTGCCTATCATCAATCAAAGGGAAATGCCAGGGGGTTTTTCTTTGGGAGACAGAACAGAAGCCTTTTGTGCTGGGTTTGCTGTGGGTGGAGCTGGGGAGGAAGCAATCCTCCTCCTTTTGACCTGGAGAAAACTCCCCAATCATTTGCACTGCCTTTGCCCTGAGTGCATTTGCTTTGTTGGCCAGCGGCTGTTTGGGGCATGGAGGGAAATCCTGGCACACCCTGAAAGGAAAACCAGCCTTGGATTTGACGCCCCTGGCCAGGGGGGGCTGCTGGAGGCCTGGCCCGGCCACCACGGGCTGGATCCGTGCTCTCCAGAGTGGTGCTGGGCGGTCACAGAGGCGCAGATTGCATCTTACAGGATATTTTTTCCCTGGCAGAGTGGTCAGCCTTGGGATGAGCTGCCCGGGGAGGTGGTGGAGTCTCTGGGAGCCCCCGGGAGTGTTCAGGAGTCTGGACGTGGCCCTTGGGCTGCTGCTGGGGGATCTTGAAGGTCTCTTCCAACCCTGATGATTCTTTGACCCTGTAAAAGCCACATTTGCAGATAATTTGGTTTTGATCTCAGTTCTTTAAAAAAAACCAACCCCAAACCCAACCCAACCCATTCTGTGATCCAAACCCACTGGAGAGAGTTTGGATGTGGCAGCTTTAATTAAATGGAAGTGTTGATACCTTGATTACTTGTTTCTTGGTATTTTAAGCAGTTTTGTGTCCTGGTTTATTGAGTGATGTGACGAGCAGCACCCAGATCATGGACACCTCTGCCAGGCTGGACTGGACAGGGATTGGAACAAGCTGGCAGAGTGCCATGGCAGGGGTGGAATGGGATGGGAATTAAGGCCCCTCTCACACCAAACACGAATTTTGGGGTGACATTCAAAAGAAAAAAAAAAAAATCCCATGGAATGTTTTTCTGTTGTGTGGAAAAATAAGGGGTGAATTTCGAACTTCGAGTGCAGTAGAGCAAACAAAGGTTTTGTTTTCCAGCCACTGCTTTGCCCTAGGAAGCTTCACTTTGAGGGACACCTCTCTTTGACTCTTTCCAAGAGGTTCCCTCATCCCCCGCAATTAAATCTCGGCTGTCAACGTGTTTAATTAATTTGCCATCAGAAACTTTATTACATTTAGTGAAGGATGGGAAGCAGTGAAGATGTTAAAGCTCAGCTTTGCTAGGGCAGAGCTGAGAGGAGGAGAACTCCAAACAAAGGATTAAAGTGTTCCCCCAGCCCCTCATCATTCCCAGTGCTCCTCACTGTCCAGAGCACTCCTGTGATGGTCACAGGTGGTTAAAACCCCTCAATGGACAAGAATCCCACTTATTTGTTTTCATTTGGGATAAAAGGTGATGCCATGCTGGGCTTTTTGATGGGAGCGGAGCTGGTCATAACACCAGGGTAAAAAACACCCCCTCGGTGAGATCTGATGGAAAATATTTGGATGTTAAAAGTGCTGCATTAATGGGCTTTGATTAATGGATGGGGTTTGGAAACGAAACTTTCCAAACAAAAGGAATAATGTGCTGTATCTGGCAGAGGGGTTGATCGACAGGAATTCACTTTTTCCATTTCCTTGTGTGGAACAAACAAAGGAGGCTTAAAATTAGTAAATCCTTTAGTCATGGCATTAGGAATGGCACGGTGGAGTAATCACAGAGCTATGGAATGGCTGAGTTGGAAGGGACATTAAAATCATCCAGTGCCAGCCCTGCCATGGCAGGGACACCTCCCACTGTGCCAGGCTGCTCCAGCCCCAGTGTCCAACCTGGAACTGAACATTCCAGGATCCAGGAGCATCCACAGCTGCTCTGTGCCAGGGCCTCTTCACCTTCACAGGCAAGATTCCACCCCAATTTCTAATCCAAAACTACTCTCAGCTTGGCCAGCAGCAGGAATTTCCCCATGGAAAGGCTGCTCAGGCCTTGGCAGGGGCTGCCCAGGGAGCTTTGCAGTGCCCATCCCTGCAGGTGTCCCCTGGAGGTGGCACTCAGAGCTCTGGGCTGGGGACAAGGTGGGCACAGGGCACAGCTGGCACTGCCTGGGCTGGGAGGGCTTTTCCAGCCCCAGGGATTTGGGATTCTGTGAAATCCAGTGTGCTTTGTAGCAGTTTGGGATTTCCATGGAAGAACCGCTCTCCCACGGTGAATTTGGGTGTTCCAAAGTGTCTTTGTGTGGATCTGAAGGTATTTGCACCTCAGCCTCTCCTTTACCTGCACCCTGTTCTCTGAGGGTGTTTCCCTTTTCAGTCATGAGGCAGCAGAGGTTTGGGAATTTTTAGAAGGAGGGAACCAGAGTAGTTCATTAAAACACCTCAGTAATGAAGTCCAACTCTTTGACGAACCTTGTGATTAAGGTCAGCTCAAGCTACGACAGGGGAGGTACAGGTTGGATATTAGGAAAAAAAAAAATCACCGAAAGAATAATAAAGTACTGGAATTGTCTTCCCAGGGAGGTGGTGGAATCACCATCCCTGGATGTGTTTAAAAAAAGACTGGACGTGGCACTTGGTCTGGTTGAGGTGTCAGGGCGTGGGTTGGACTCGATGATCCTGGAGGTCTCTCCCAACCTCATTGTTCTGTGATCCTGTGATCCCTTGCGTGTGCTGGTGTTATCCCCGGATTGTGAGTGAGGCAACAAACACAGGCATGGGCAACACCAGAGGCTTTTTCAGTCCTCTCTGAGATCCAGAAGAGGATTCAGCCTTTCCTGCTGGCCAGGGAAGAATGAGAATCCCGAGTTTAGCACTAGCCCCTTACTGAAAGCAGGAGGAATGTGTGGCAGCCTGGCTTAAGGAGGGACAGTTTCACTCCTGTGCCTGGCCTATTGTTTTGAGTGGGAGGGAATTCAAAAAAAAACTGGGATGACTTGTTTGCCCAGGAGGAAAAGAAATGCCTGAAGTAAGGAAAATATGGGGGGTGAGAGGAAAAAGTCCCTGTGGGGATAAATGTGCACCTGAGAAGCGCAGGGGAAGGGCAGGAGCAGAGCAGGAAGGACCTGGGTGAGATTTGGGGCTGGGGAATGGGGTGGGAGGGACTTTGGGGGCAGTGCCTGGTCCTGACCATCCATGAGGGCACGGAATCCCAGACTGGGTTGGGTTGGGAGGACCTCAGAGCCCACCCAGTGCCAGCCCTGCCATGGCAGGGACACCTCCCACTGTGCCAGGCTGCTCCAGCCCCAGTGTCCAGCCTGGCCTTGGGCACTGCCAGGGATCCAGGGGCAGCCCCAGCTGCTCTGGCAATTCCATCCCAGCCCCTGCCCACCCTGCCAGGGAACAATTTCTCCCTAATACTGAATTCCTTCTCCTGTCACTTCATCTCCTTGTAAAAAATCCCTCTCCAGCCTTCCTGAAGCCCCTTCAGGTACTGGAAATCTGTAAGTTCCCCCTGGAGCGCTGATGATCCACAACATTTCCAGCAGAGCCCTAAACCCCAGCCCCTCCCTAAACTGTCCTTTCTTTTTCTCTTCAGACATAAAAGAAAGAAAGGAAAACACATTTATCGGTCATGCAAAGTGCAGCAGAAAGCTCAGGAGAAGGAAGGAGCTCTGAAGTTCAGAGAGCTTAGAAAGGCTGTGGTTGCCCCATTCTTGGCAGCGCCCAAGGCCAGGTTGGGCACTGGGGCTTGGAGCAGCCTGGGACAGTGGAAGGTGTCCCTGCCATGGCAGGGGTGGATGAGATGAATTTTAAGCTAAAAAATTCCCTTTGAGCAGTGCCAGGATGTTGGCAGGGGCAGCTGCAGCCTCGGGCACTTCGGGGAGCTCTGTCTCTGTCCCTGCTCAGACACTGAGGGCAGATGAGCACTCCAAAAACCAATTTATTGCCACCAGCAGCACTTCCTCCACCTCTCGCACGCCTCGGCTCTGGGAGAGTTTGTGGTGAAGCAGGAGCTGAGGAGGAGCAGCCCTGGGCAGTGCTGGGCTCAGCCCTGGAGGTCTGCTCCAACCTTGGTGATCCCACGGTGCTGACCTGGGATAGGAAGAGAAGGATTTGCCTGGAAGAAGGGGCTGGGTGTTCTCCTCCTCGGGCAGGTGCTGCTCCCAGGGAAGGATTTCAGTGCTGATTGGATTTGCACCAGCTCAGCCCACACAGGTGAGCAGAGAGGCCACATGAACTTTATTGTAAAATGCAGGTGAACCCAGTGGGAAGAAATGTTGATGTGTGGCTCCAGCTCAGAAGGCTGAATGATTTCTTTATTATAACTACACTACAATACATTAATATACTGTTTAAAGGAGATACTAAAACTACAAACCTACTTTTCTCACTACCAAATCTAATCCACAACTGGTGCCCCTCTCTGAGAGCCCAGCCACAGGTGGGTTGGATTGGCCACCAGGCTCAAACAATCCTCACCAGAATCCAACCAAGCAATCACCCCAGGGAAACAATTCTCCAAACACATTCCACATGGGAAAAACAAGGAGCAGAAATAGAAATTGTTTTCTCTTTCTTTCTCTCTGTGCTGCTCTATGAAAAAAATCCTGAGAGAGAGAGAAATGTGCTGGCACAGAACCCTGCCCTGACCCCGTGTGCTGACCAGGGAATGGCCATGGAATTCCAGGATGGAAATCCTGGGAGGGACCTTACAGTCCATCCAGCAGCCATGGTGGACACCTTCCAAAAGTCCAGGAGAAGCTGTGGCTGTCTCGTCCCTGGAAGTGTCCAAGGCCAGGCTGGAACAAGCTGAGACAGTGGAAATCCTACCCATGGAATTGGATGATCCTTAAGTCCCTCCCAACCCAAACCATTCCCGATTCCATGACCTGGCTCCTCTGCTGCTGCTCGGGAAGGTATTTTGGGAGCAATTCCAACAGTTCTGGCTCTGCCTGAAGACCATGAATGAGCTTTGACTTCGCTCACACCACACTCGGAATGAATTTGCTCCTCCTGACACGGTGAAATCCATGGAAAATTGGGGTAAGGAGGGATGATCAGCTCAGGACAGAGCAAATCCACGCCAGTTCTCCAGTGAAGGCTGCAGGGGTGTAGCTGCACATCCAGGGGCACTCCCGACCCTCTTTCTCCACTGGGAATCCGTGGAGCAGGAGCTGAGACTGCCGAGGTTTGGGAAGGGTGGGAATCAGCTGGCGCTGCCCCACCTGGGTGTGCTCGGGGGGAAAACCAGCCCAGCAGGAAGACACGCGGGGGCTGCCTGGAGAGAAAAGCTTACCTGGGCCTCACACCACAACACAGGCACTTGTAAAGAAGAGGAAATGAGATAAAGAAATTACTCAGGGCTGCTGCTGCCTCTGAAAAGCTTCCTTGATAAGGGAGGCAAGACTGGGGCTCAAGTGCTGCGGGTGGCGTGGGCAGAAAGCTCCAGCTCAGTTGACAGAAAGGCCTTTTCCAGTTCTGCCTCTCAGGACAGAAGGTTCCCCTGCCCCTGTGATTTTGCTCTTTTCCTGAATTGGGTTTTTTTTTTTAGGTCCTTCCTTGTGCATGGAGGACCCTCCTCTCCTGACATTCCCCAGCGATTTGGTGCAAATTCCTGGGAGCTTGGAGAGGATGCTTGGACAGATCCTTTTTCCTTGCACCACTGGGGCATCTTTGATCTTTCGTTCTTCTGACAATGCCACCGTGAAAATTGGTTTCTGGGCATAAAACGTCTCTGCTTCCCAGTGTGCTGGCAGGAATTTCCCCATGGAAAGGCTGCTCAGGCCTTGGCAGGGGCTGCCCAGGGAGCTTTGCAGTGCCCATCCCTGCAGGTGTCCCCTGGAGGTGGCACTCAGAGCTCTGGGCTGGGGACAAGGTGGGCACAGCTGGCACTGCATGGGCTGGGAGGGCTTTTCCAGCCCCAGGGATTTTGGGGATTCTGGGATCTGCTGATAAAAATGGGGGTACAAAATGCCCTCGGAGGTGGTCGGATTCTGTGGAGGAAAATCCAAAGGTTCAGTGACATTTTTGCTGAAGGATCCCCCTGTCAAAGGAGATGGAGCAGGTCAGGTTTTCAGCGCTGGAAATGCTGGGAGGATGAACCAACCTCCAGTGATGTGGAGATGAGGTTGGACACTGGGGCTGGAGCAGCCTGGGACAGTGGGAGGTGTCCCTGCCCTGGCAGGGGTGGGACAAAATGAGCTTTAAGGTCCCTTCCAACACAAACCATTCTGGGTGCTCCTGGGAAGTTTGTTGGAGCTTGGGATCCAGTGTCTCACCTTCCTCCCTCTGCCTAGATCCCAGAGGGTTCTGCTCAGCCTGTGGGAGCTGATAACCCCAACTTTCTCTCAGGGGATCCCAGAATCCCAGATTCGGTTGGGAAGGACCCTAAATCCCACCCAGTGCCAGCCCTGCCATGGCAGGGACACCTCCCACTGTCCCAGGCTGCTCCTCAGTGTCCAGCCTGGCCTTGGGCACTGCCAGGGATCCAGGGGCAGCCCCAGCTGCTCTGGGAATTCCACCCTGTGCCAGTGGAGATGAGTTTGTAGCTGAGGGGAGGATCCTTGCCAGGAACCCTGGGAACAATAAACTCCAACTTTGGCCAGCACTAATCCAAATTTCCTCTGTCTGGTCCTTAAAGCCGTGAGTGGTGATGGGTGGTGACCCATCTGAATCCTCCTCACCAAAATCAACTCTCCGGTCCCCGTGCCTCAGCTGAGGGCTCAGAATTCCTCTGCAGGACGGGAATTCCATTTCATGGAATTAAATGGCTCTGGGGGTCGGAAGCCTCCCCCGTCCAGCCCCTTCCAAAGCTGCAGCTGTCAGCACGTTTTTAATTTAACGCTGCCTTGGTTTGGTTTTTTCCACTCTAAACTGCATTTCAGTGGCAGGCTGCAGAGGGCAGGAAATCCCACAGCTCCAGTGCATTTCCTGCATTTCCTGCATTTCCCAGCCACAGGAAATCCCACAGCTCCCATGCATTTGCTGCATTTCCCTGGTCAGGAAATCCCACAGCTCCAGTGCATTTGTTGCATTTCCCTGGTCAGGAAATCCCACAGCTCCAGTGCATTTCCTGCATTTTCCCAGCCACAGGAAATCCCACAGCTCCAGTGCATTCGCTGCATTTCCCTGGTCAGGAAACCCCACAGCTCCAGTGCATTTCCTGCACTTCCCAGCTGCAGCAAATCCCACAGCTCCAGCTGCATCCCTGAGCTGTGGCCTCGCTGCTGCTGCCAAGGGAAGCTCTGGATCCTGGCAGAGATTGTGCAAAGTGGGAGGACTGGGTGCTCCAACCTGGTTTTTAGGGCTTTGGGGTTGTAATTCATTAATTAATTGCGTTAATGCTGGGACAGCAGCCGGTGAATTATGTCCCCCTCTTGGCCAGGCTTTTCCTGGAAGCCCGTCCTCTGCAGGGTGACTTGGAAAACCTCAATCCAAAATTCTCTCTGCAGGGTTTGGGCTGCACTGGAGGTGCCATCCCAAAGGGGCTGGCCAAGCCCTTTGGCAGCAGAGCTCCTTGGTGGGGGGACACCCTTGGGGTGGGGGACGGAGCTGCAGAAGGGCCCGGCCACCTCCTGTCCCCTGGGCTCGGCCAGAGGGAGCAGAGCTGGGACCTGGGGCCTGCCAGGAGCCGTGGGGGCAGAAACCAAACGATTTCTGAATTAATTCTGAAATATTGAATGAATTCTGAATTATTTCTCCCTCCCTCTTGCTCAGTCTCGGGGTCTGGGGTGTGGGGATGACCCCAAGAGTGTAAAATTCCTCATTTCCCAGCCCATGCAGCCAAAGAAGGAATCTGAATGCACAGGGTCAGTTTCTCAAGGTTGTTCATTTTCCCTTCTCTAGAACATTCTCTCTCTGCCCTGCTGAGCTCTGTCCAGCAGCTCGGCCATGGCATTCTGTCTGCCCTCAGGGCAGTGTTCACATTTTATACCAAAAACTCCGTGTGCCGTGGTTACAATAACGTGCCAATGTCTGTCATTGATGTTGGGCAGTGTGTCTGTGCCTGAAACCAACAGAAAAGTGTCACCAGCACAGCAAGACATGGAGGGCAAGGAGAAGGAGAAGAAGGTCAGGACATGCCCAAATCCCTCCATTTTGTCCCCTTGGACCCCATTCTAAAAAGCCACAAAATTCCACTTTTCCACCCTGTGTTAATCCAAATATCACACTACTCAAACCCTTGTGGCTTGTAATTCCTCACACAAAATTGACAGCTTTTTCCACAGGCTAAAATGGAAGCCACAGGTGTTTTTGACTTCATGCCAAGGGTCCCCGAGCCCCCTGCCAGGGTCTGGAGCCAGCCAGGGCAGCCAGAGGGATGTGCTGGACTCCGACACCTCAGGAGCCCAGAGAGCTCTGCCAGTGAGGGTTTGTACAATTCTGGTCCTTCCCCCTGGTTTTCAGGGGTTACCATGCCACAGATAAAGACCTGGGCAGAAATACTGAAATTATAATAGCTGTTAGACCTCATCTATTCCTGTACGAGGGCCGCAGCAGCAGCTTTTCAAGGAAAAAGGAAAAATTCGTTGAAAGAATAGAGTGTATTTTCTGCTCCCCATCCTTATTTCAGTATTTCTTTCCTCAAAACAAAAATGAGGCCGATTTAAAACCAAAAGGCTTCCAGGAATGCAGTTTCAAGAGATCTGCAAGACCCCGTGCTGGGAAATGTCCTTTGTCACCTTCCAGAGAAAACTTCCTGAGGGATCCCATCACTCCACAGGTCATCATTGACCTGGGGAAAATGAAATCTGTGGCTACTGACAGATCCAGGAGGGCAAAGAGAATTCCTACACCGAGTTGGAGCTCTTTAAAAATATATTAAATAATAATCTCCCACTCACAGGCGCTCTCAAGTGCCCCCAAAGTCAAATAGAAGTTACAGATTTGCTTGTGGAACAATGGATCTGCTCTGGTGGAGACACAACGTTCCCTGGGCTGGAAGTGGCACTGGTGGGACTGGGAGGGGAGTGGGGCCCACACAGACTCTGAGATCTCAGAGAATGAATCCTGAAATGGCCTAAAAGATTTGGAAGGGACCTTAAAGATGATCCCCTGCCATGGGGACACCTCCCACTGTGCCAGGCTGCTCCAGCCCCAGTGTCCAACCTGGCCTGGGGCACTGCCAGGGATCCAGGGGCAGCCCCAGCTGCTCTGGCAATTCCATCCCAGCCCCTGCCCACCCTGCCACGGAGGAAATTCTTCCTAATATCTGATCTGAACCTGTAATTTTTCACTTTGAGGCCATTCCCTGTGTCCTGTCCCTGCATCCCCTGGAAATTGTCTCTCTCCAGCTTTCCTGGGGCTCCTCCAGGCCCTGCAAGGCCACCCTGAGCTCAGCCCAAAGCTTCTCCTGTGCAGGTGAACAATGCCAGCTGTGCCAGCCTTTCCTCCCAGCAGAGCTGCTCCAGCCCTCTGCTCATCCTGGAGCCTCCTCTGGGCTCCCTGCAGCAGCTCCAGCTCCTCCCTGGGCTGGCAATTCCCGAGCTGGCCCCAGCAGGGAGCTGGGATGTCACCGGGGCTCAGCAGAGCCCCCCTGTCCCCTCAGAGGGGGTTCCCTCCCCTCCAGGCACCCTGTGCCCCCTCGGTGACCCCACAGCAGGCTGGGGGACACCAGAGCCTGTCAGGGTCAGCTTGTCGGGACCCCGACAGTGTGAAATTCCTCTGCCCAGCCCGTGCAGCCAAAGGAGCCTGGAATGCTCCGATTGTGCTCTCAAGGTTGTTTATTTCTCCTTATCTAAACATTCTCTCTCTGACCTGCTGAGCTCTGCCTAGCAAGGAGGCCATGGCATTCTGCCCTCGAGCCTCGGGTGGCTCCCACCTTATACACTCAAAATTACGTGTGCATGTTTACAGTTTGTTACCAATTCCCATCATCTATGTTAGACTGTGAATCTCTGCCTTAAACCAACAGAAAAGTGTCACCATCACAGCGAGACAGGGAGGGCAAGGAGAAGGAGGAGATGGTCAGACATGCCCAAATCCCTCCATCTTGACCCCCTGAATTATATTCTAAAAAAACCCAAAATTCTACTTTTCCACCCTGTGTTAATTCAACTACCACACTGCTCAAACCCTTGTGGCTTGTAATTCCTCACACAGAGTTGGCAGCTTTTTCCACGGGCTAAAATTGAAGCCCCTTCTAAAAAACCCAAAATTCTACTTTTCCACCCTGTGTTAATTCAACCACCACACTGCTCAAACCCTTGTGGTTTGTAATTCCTCACACAGAGTTGGCAGCTTTTTCCACAGGCCAAAATGGAAGCCACAGGTGTTTTTGACTTCGTGCCAGGGTCCCCGAGCCCCCTGCCAGGGTCTGGAGCCAGCCAGGGCACCCAGAGGGATTCCTGGGCTCTGACAAGAGCCCTGCCCTGGGACCAGGGGACGAGGAATGGCTCCAGTGCCCTCCCTGGGCCCATCCAGTGGCCACCCCAGAGGGAACCTTTGCTGCCCTAACCCCATTTCTGAGCCAGGGTCTGGACAACTTCTGCACTGCTGATTTAACCCAGTTATTTCATCTAAATGTGAAAAACACCAATCCCTTGGGTTTTAAAACTTTAAAGGTTCGTTAGTAATAAAGTAGTTATAAAAAAAATAGTAATAAAATTAGAGTAATAAAAATTTGGGCAATGAGGATTAGGACACTACGAGACAATAAAAAGCAAAGAATTACGGACATCCAGATGTTTTTGGACACTAAACTACCAAAAACACGCCTTGTGAACAAAGGAATAACCCTTAAAAGCAACAGCCTATTACATATTCATACATCTCATATGTGATGCATAAATTCCTTGCTAATTAAGAATTTTTCTGGTTTTTGTCAACTTCTTCCCCTTAATCCTGGTGGCTCTGTAAGGATGGAGAGAAGGTGGAAGAGCGTTTGTCTTTTCTGATAAGGAGGCTGTAACTCTTTAGATTTCCTGTTGCTGTGAAGATTTTCTTGATTATCTCATCTCTTTCTTGAGCTAGTAAAAAAATATCTTCCATCGCAGAGTTCCTATTTTAACACTATGTTATAACCTAAAGCTACATTTAACACACTGCTTAAAAAGGATGAATACAGTATTACAAAATAACCCTCCACAACACACATAGTATTCGATTTAATATTTGCCAAGAGCCGACCATAAAATACGCATTTTTCACAAAATGGATTTATCCACAAGTGCTATAACCTAAAACTTATAACCTAAAACTGTATTTAACACACTGCTTAAAAAGGATGAACACACTATTACAAAATAACCCTCCACAACACACATAGTGTTCGATTTAATATGTGCCAAGAGCCGACCATAAAATACGCATTTTTCACAAAATGGATTTATCCACAAGTGCGCTTTCCCGAGTCAGCCCCGGCCCAGCAGCTGCTCCTGGTGATGCTCCCGGGCTGGAGAAACTCTGGGGCACCCTTCAGCCATCTGGGGAGTTCACACACTCAGGAACAACATTTATTCTTCACACCCCAGGGTTTTGGTGGCCGTGCTTGGCCCCAAACTGGTGCCACTGGTCTGGGGAAGGGGATCACCTCCCCCTGTGACTCCTCCTGAAGCCCTTCAGCTTCTCCCTCTTCCTTGCCCCCCACCAGCTTCCGTGCCAGGCTTTAAAATTCACCTAGAAAGGGGAATTCCCTGGGGGCTGTGGAAACAGGAGGGTCAGATCCTGCTCCAGGCTTCCCGGGGGCAAAGGGGAACTGAACCGGGCTGCCCTGGAGGGGAGAATCTGAGCAGGCAGAAAGCCAGGTTTTACCAGAGATTTGGGCCAGCGTGGGAAAGGAATCCCACAGGCTGCTCCTTCACTGAGATGCAGCGACAGCTCAGGCAAGGGAAGCAGGGGCTGCATCCTCACCCCGAGGGAAAAATGCAGCAAAGCTCTGGAGAAGTGGGCAGCGAGAAAACGCGGAGGTATTTTCATCCGTTTGTTTAAATGCCTCCATCACCCCCTCGATTCCTCTCTCCAGCTGCTGCCCAGGCAACAGCAGCTGGCAAAGAGTGTCAGGCAAGGAGACACTTATTATCCCATTATCCCATTATCCCATCCCATTAATCCTATCCCATTATCCCATCTCATCCCATCATCCCATCCCAATCCCATGCATCCCAATCTCTCCCATCCCATCCCAATCTGAATATTAATCCAATCCCATCCCATTTTATCCCATCCCATCCTATCAATCCCGTCCCATGGATCCTGTCCCATCCCATCCCAACCCATCCCATTATCACATCCCTTCCCATTATCCCATCATCCCATCCCATTCCATTATCCCATTATCCCATTCCATTATCCCATTATCCCATCCCATCAATCCCATCCTATTACCCCATCCCATCCAATTATCCCATCCCATCCCATCCCATTATCCCATCCCAATCCCAATCTCAATCCAATCCCATCCATCCCAATCTCTTCCATCCCATCCCAATCTGAATATGAATCCCATCCCATTCCATCCCATTTTATCCCATCCCACTATCCCATCCCATCCCACTATCCCATCCCATCCCTACCCATCCCATCCCATCCCATTATCACATCCCTTCATCACATCCCTTCCCATTATCCCATTATCCCATTATCCCGTTATCCCATTATCCCATCCCAATCCCAAACTCAATCCAATCCCATCAATCCCAAGCTCAATCCAGTCCCATCCCTCCCAATCTCTCCCATCCCATCCCAATCTGAATATGAATCCAATCCCATCCCATCCCATTTTATCCCATCACATTTTATCCCATCCCATCAATCCCATCCCATCCCAACCCATCCCATCCCATTATCACATCCCTTCATCACATCCCTTCCCATTATCCCATTATCCCATTATCCCATTATCCCATTATCCCATCCCATCCCATTATCCCATTATCCCATCCCATTATCCCATCCCATCAATCCCATCCTATTATCCCATCCCATCCCATTATCCCATCCCAATCCCAAACTCAATCCAATCCCATCCATCCCAAACTCAATCCAGACCCATCTATCCCAATCTCTCCCATCCCATCCCATCCCAATCTGAATATGAATCCAATCCCATCCCATCCCATTTTATCCCATCCCATCAATCCCATCCAATTATCCCATCCCAACCCATCCCATGATCCCATCCCAGTCCCAATCTCAATCCAATCCCATCCCATTATCCCATCCCATCCCCTCTGACTGCAGCTGCTGAGAGTGGCACTGTCCCTGCCAGGGGCCACAGGATGGATCTGCCCTGACCCGGGAATGCTGAGGGGATGTCACCCCTTGGGATGGATGTGCCCTGACCCGGGAATGCTGAGGGGATGTCACCCCTTGGGATGGATGTGCCCTACCCGGGAATGCTGAGGGGATGTCACTCTATGGGAGGGATGTGCCCTGACCCGGGAATGCTGAGGGGATGTCACTCTATGGGATGGATCTACCCTGACCCGGGAATGCTGAGGGGATGTCACCCCACACCAGCAGCATCCTCTGAAGGAGCTGAAATGCCTCTTTCGACGCTGATAAATTCATTTTGCAGCTTCCAGGTGGGCATTGCTGACGCCCCCTGTGGCTCAGCGGTAGCCACAGACGCTTCTCCCTCCCCTGGGAAGCAGAGGGTGAGATTTGGGGTGGGGGTTTTTAAGGTTTTGGTGGTGGCTGCAGGGAGCCAGTGCTCCCTTCACTGAAGTGTTTGAGGGGAGCCCTGAAATGACCTCCCCTTCCTCCCCACGGCCCAAAATGTGCAATATCCCTGGAGGATGGAGCTCCAGGAGTGCCAGGGGGCCAGGGCAGCATCCCTGGGAATGTCCCAACCCCTGGAGCCTTCCTGGAGCAGAGGAGCCCGAGCTCAGAGCTCGGGGGCTGCAGGACCCAGGGAGGGGTTGGAGCTGGGCCAGGAGGGATTTAGGGTGGATTTTAGGGAAAGGCTCTTCTTCCCCAGAGGCTGCTGGCACTGCCCAGGCTCCCCAGGGAATGGGCACGGCCCCGAGGCTGCCAGAGCTCCAGGAGCCTTTGGACAGCGCTGCCAGGGATGCCCAGGCTGGGCTTGGTGGGGGTCTGGCACTGGGTGATCCCTGTGGGTTTATTCCCACTCAGGATATTCCACGATTCCCTCTCTCCTGAGCTGCTCTGGCTGCACAGTTCCCGCGCCAGGAGCTGCGGTGCCCCCCCAGCACCTCCCACCTGGGCACCTGCAGCCGGGCACGGCTCTGCTGCCCTCCCTCCCTCGCTCCCTCCCTCGCTCCCTCCTCCCGACCCGGCTGTTTCCCTGCTGGCCTCTCACAGGACGGGACAGTGACAGCCGGGCTGGTGGCCCTGCAGCAGCCAGAGCCACCTCAGCCCCCCAGAGCCATCACCCAGCGCTGGCATCTCCGCCCAGGAGGGGCCGGAGCCCCGCAGGTGTGTCCGGGCACGCCGGGATGGGAGCGGGGCTGGCGGAAAAATGGGAATGTCCAGGAGCCCGGAGCTCAGCGGAGCTGAACTGATGGAGGAGCAGGAGCTGGGGCTCCGCTGCCAGGGTTTGTTTGCTGTTCCAGCCCTGCCAGGCTTTGCTCCTTGGGGTTGGGAGCAGCCCCAAGGCAGCTGCATCCCCCCGGACGCACCGGGCTGGATTTTAGGGAGGGTTCCACTTTGGAATAGCGGGATAGCTGTAGGCTGGGTGCAGGAAAAGTGGATTTCTGGCTGGTGATCAGAGAAAAGTGGGGGTTTGGGGAGGATTCAGTGAGGGTTTGGAGAGAATTCAGTGGGGATTTGGGGAGAATTCAGTGAGAGTTTGGGGAGAATTCAGTGAGAGTTTGGAGAGAATTCAGTGAGAGTTTGGAGAGAATTCAGTGGGGATTTGGGGAGAATTCAGTGAGAGTTTGGGGGGAATTCAGTGAGAGTTTGGGGAGGATTCAGTGGGGATTTGGGAAAATTCATTGAGGGTTTGGGGAGAATTCAGTGGGGATTTGGGAGAATTCAGTGAGAGTTTGGGGAAACTTCAGTGGGGATTTGGAGAGAATTCAGTGAGGGTTTGGGGAGAATTCAGTGAGGGTTTGGGGATAATTCAGTGAGGATTTGGGGAGAATTTAGTGGGGATTTGGGAGAATTCAGTGAGAGTTTGGGGAAACTTCGGTGGGGATTTGGAGAGAATTCAGTGAGGGTTTGGAGAGAATTCAGTGAGGGTTTGGGGAGAATTCAGTGAGAGTTTGGGGAGAATTCAATGAGGGTTTGGGGAGAATTCAGTGGGGATTTGGGAGAATTCAGTGAGGATTTCAGGAGAATTCAGTGAGGGTTTGGGGAAACTTCAGTAGGGATCTGGAGAGAATTCAGTGAGAGTTTGGGGAGAATTCAGTGAGAGTTTGGAGAGAATTCATTGAGAGTTGGGGAGAATTCTTTGAGGATTTGGGGAGAACTCAGTGAGAGTTTGGGGAAACTTCAGTGAGAGTTTGGGGAGAATTCAGTGGGGATTTAGGGAGAATTCTGTGAGAGTTTGGAGAGAATTCAGTGAGGATTTGGGGATAATTCAGTGGGGATTCGGGGAGAATTCAGTGAGGATTTGGGAGAATTCAGTGAGGATTTGGGAGAATTCATTGAGGATTTCAGGAGAATTCATTGAGGATTTCAGGAGAATTCAGTGAGGGTTTGGGGAGAATTCAGTGAGGATTTGGGAGAATTCAGTGAGGATTTGGGAGAATTCATTGAGGATTTCAGGAGAATTCATTGAGGATTTCAGGAGAATTCAGTGAGGGTTTGGGGAGAATTCAGTGAGAGCTGGGGAGAATTCAGTGAGGATTTCAGGAGAATTCAGTGAGGGTTTGGCTATAATTCAGTGAGGATTTGGGAGAATTCAGTGAGGATTTGGGGAGAATTCATTGAGGATTTGTGGAGAATTCAGTATCCCCCCCTGCACGTGTGCTGCTCTTTAAAGCCACGCCAGGAGCTGCGGTGCTGCTGCCCAGGTGAGCAGGAAAGGACAGCCCTGGGCAGGCAGGGAGAGGCTGCAGATGTGCCACACGCAGCTGGGGGCTGCAGGAGGTGTTTGCACATCCCTCCCTGCAGATCCCTCCCTCCCGGAGGCTCGGGCAGGAGCAGTGCCCTGGATGCTGCTGAGTAGCAAAATTCCCGGGAGCTGGAGTGAGGAAATGGGGCTCCCTTGTGCCACGGGAACGGTGTCAGACCGACTCATCCCTGAAGGAATGGCAGGGAAACGGCCCAGGGAGGTCACTGCATGGTGGTGGAGATGCACCAGAAGGTTTGGAAGGCAGAAAATCTGGGAGGTGGGCGATGTGCTGTGCTGATTTCTGCTCTGAGAGTAGCACAGGCTTTATTTCTGTGTCATCAAACCACAGGAAATTGTGATAGAGCTGTGTTTTCTAAAGATGAGTGTTCCTCTAAACTGCCTGGGCCTCTGGGGCTGGCTGCTGATACTTTTGGCAGCAACAGGAGAGAGGGTTGGAGATGTCTGCTTGGTGGAAATTAAAATAGAGGTGCTCTGATTTGGGAGAGCTGAGAAAAAGCTGTAAAAATCTGTCACTTCACATCCACCTCAGTTTGTGTGATGAATATCACATTGAAACCTCAGCAGGGAAGAGAGCCAGAGGCAGCCAAGAGTCAGTTTTCATGGAATCCTGGAATGGTTTGGGCTGGGAAGGTCCTCAAAGCCCACCCAGTGCCAGCCCTGCCATGGCAGGGACACCTCCCACTGTGCCAGGCTGCTCCAGCCCCAGTGTCCAACCTGGCCTTGGGCACTGCCAGGGATCCAGGGGCAGCCCCAGCTGCTCTGGGCACCCTGTGCCAGGGCCTGCCCACCCTCACAGGGAGGAAATTTTTCCTAATTATCTGATCTAAACCTGCAATTTTTCACTTTGAGGCCATTCCCTGGCTCCTGTCCCTGCATCCCCTGGAAATTGTCTCTCTCCAGCTTTCCTGGGGCTCCTCCAGGCCCTGCAAGGCCACCCTGAGCTCAGCCCAAAGCTTCTCCTGTGCAGGTGAACAATGCCAGCTGTGCCAGCCTTTCCTCCCAGCAGAGCTGCTCCAGCCCTCTGCTCATCCTGGAGCCTCCTCTGGGCTCTCTGCAGCACCCAATGCTCAAGGACAAAATTCCTGTTGAGCTCCAAAGCCAAGTGTCACAAATTTGAGGTGCGTTCCAGGACAGAAAATTCCCTTTTCCTTTCAAACCCTGGTGGCAGCAGCCGGCTCTGGCAGCACCCTCTCCTCTGGAGCTGAGCTGCTGGAGATCAGCCCAGCCCAGCCAGGGCAGGAAGGGCTGGGCTGGAGCTGAAGGTGCCCACTGGGCTGGGTGCCCTCCACTGGGAGCAGGATCCAGGCTCTGGGAGCAGGATCCAAGTTCAGGGAGCAGGATCCAAGTTCAAGGAGCAGGATCCAGGCTCTGGGAGCAGGATCCAAGTTCAGGGAGCAGGCTCTGGGAGCAGGATCCAGGCTCTGGGAGCAGGATCCAAGTTCAAGGAGCAGGATCCAAGTTCAAGGAGCAGGATCCAGGCTCTGGGAGCAGGATCCAAGTTCAGGGAGCAGGCTCTGGGAGCAGGATCCAGGCTCTGGGAGCAGGATCCAAGTTCAAGGAGCAGGATCCAAGTTCAAGGAGCAGGATCCAGGTTCAAGGCCTTGGATGGAGCTACAAAAACCTGGAGAGAGACAATTCCCAAGGCCTGGAGGGACAGGAGCCAGGGAATGGCTCCCAGTGCCAGAGGGCAGGGCTGGGTGGGAGATTGGGAATTGGGAATTGTTCCCTGGGAGGGTGGGCAGGGGCTGGGATGGAATTCCCAGAGCAGCTGGGGCTGCCCCTGGATCCCTGGCAGTGCCCAAGGCCAGGTTGGACACTGGGGCTGGAGCAGCCTGGCACAGTGGGAGGTGTCCCTGCTGTAGATCTGGGTGAGCTTTAGGGTCCCTTCCAACCCAAACCATTCCAGGATTCCGCGAGAATTCCCCACCCCATGATGACCTTCTCACTGTTTCAGCCTCATGGGTGCTCAGATAAAGAGTTCTCAGTGAAAATCAGCACAAGGGGTCGTTAATTAACAATTAAGCCCTGTGTGTGACCCTCTCCGTGTCTGCTGCGTTCCCTTGGCTGTGAATACTCCAGGGAAATGTTCTCCTCCTGAGGGACGCTGGGGACAAGAGCAGAGTCCTGGCTCTGTCCCTCTGGTTCAGCAGCTCCTTGTGCAGCTTTCATTCCACAACAAGGCACAAACAAATCCCAGGAAGCTTCTCCAGGTACCTGCTGTTCCTGCAGGGTCATTCCCAGCAGCTGGAGGCTGTGCCCAGCCGAGCTCCCTCCCACGCAGAGCTCCTGGAAAACGTCCCTGAGCTGCCACCATCCCCTGCCAGAGGTGTCACTCCTGCCCCGGGCTCCTTTTCGGCCTGGATGGATTAGAAATGGCTCTGATGTACTTCCTCTTCAAAATCCCCCCACAACAATGGCTGAGTGTTCTGGGGAAGGATTTGCTGAGCTGCTCCCTGGATTTAAAGCTGTGGGAAAAGCCCTGAGAGCCACCCCGGGGGTGCCAAGGTCACCTTGAAGGACAATGCCCCATTCAGGTGGTCCGGGGACGTTGGTGTCTTCCCTTTTCAGACTCGTTTAAATGAGGGGCTGTGCTGGGCTTGTCAGTCATGGATGAGGAAAGGCTGGCACAGCTGGCATTGTTCACCTGCACAGGAGAAGCTTTGGGCTGAGCTCAGGGTGGCCTTGCAGGGCCTGGAGGAGCCCCAGGAAAGCTGGAGAGAGACAATTTCCAGGGGATGCAGGGACAGGACACAGGGAATGGCTCCCAGTGCCAGAGAGCAGGGCTGGATGGGAGATTGGGAATTGGGAATTGTTCCCTGGCAGGGTGGGCAGGGGCTGGGATGGAATTGCCAGAGCAGCTGGGGCTGCCCCTGGATCCCTGGCAGTGCCCAAGGCCAGGTTGGACACTGGGGCTGGAGCAGCCTGGCACAGTGGGAGCTGTCCCTGCCATGGCACGGGTGGAACAAGATGAGCTTTGAGGTCCCTTCCAACTCCAAAATGATTTTATGGTTTGGTGTTGCCTGGCTGCTGAGGATTTGGGAATGCAGTGCTGGCAGGATTCCTCTCCTTAAGTGATTTACAGGAGGATCGGAGAGGGAAAAGGACCCTTCAGCCTCTTGTGTGAGACTGGCAGAGCAGAAGCTGTGCCTGGGAGCCTTTGGCCTTCCAGGAGCTTCTGGGTGTCCCCATCTCCTGCTCCTGGAGCTCCGGCAGCCTCGGGGCCGTGCCCATTCCCTGGGGAGCCTGGGCAGTGCCAGCACCCTCTGGGGGAAGAACCTTTCCCTAAAACCCAACCTAAATCCCTCCTGGTCCAGCCCCAGCTGCTCCCTGGGTGCTGTCCCTGTCCCAGAGCAGAGATCAGAGCTGTCCCTCTGGCTGGGCCACTGCTCCTGCCTGGGGGGCTCAGGGAGGGAGTCCTGAACTTTGAAGAGCAGCAGGGAGCTCGGGATGAGATCTGTGCCAGCTCCACACCACCACAGGGCAGCTGTGAAGCCCAAGGGTGCTTTGAAGGCGCTGCTGGGGACAGACCCAGCCCTGGCTGGGTCACAGGTGGGAGATGAGAGGGGCTCTCCACGTTGAACTGATGCCTTGAGAAGGCTGAGCTAGAGCAGAGGCTGGACAGAGCTAAAGAATAAACAGGGATTTATTAAAGGATCTCCTCCATGGATCCACCTTGGGCAGCACCAGAGCCCAGCCAGGGCTGCAGCCAAGAGGAACCAAAATGGTCCCAAAATGCACGAGCGCTCCCGGGGGCTCTCACTGGGATCAGCTCTGCTCCATTTGCACACTGCAGTTTGTGGGTTCTCTGCTTGCTCTTTCTGCCTCTCTCGGGGTCAGGGTTGAAGGCACAGCTCACCTTCAGACTCAGCTGTTTGTTGTTTCTTAGCAGAGCCACAGCAGTGAGCTCTGCAGTGTTTCCTCAGCAAGGCACAAAATGCCCAGCTGTCTCTTGTTGCAAGGACTTTTAAGGCTAAACTGTTCATGAAGAAGAAGGTGAAGAACACCCTGCCCCCACCCTAAAACCTCCGTCTTGCTTCATATTTATTTCTATATTCTAAAACCCCAAACTCTAGGTTTTCCGCCCTGTGATATCACACACTTCTAACCAACTCCACACCCATAATCCCAGTGCTATTAATCAATTTTGGAAACCTTCCCCACGGCCTCAGGTCAAACGCAGTGCTCTCTTGTGACTCTGTGCCTCTCTGCAGAGAAAGTTTAAAATTCTCAGCATCCAGGGTTCCAACAGAGTTCATTGTCCAGTTATAGCTTTAGGTTATAAAGTCCCATCCTCCTTGTTTTTCTCTCTTCAATTCTCCCTCGTTTGTGCTTTCTGGGCCTGGAGCTTGTACCAGTTGTCCCTGGACAAGCTGGGGAAGGATTGCTCTGTCTCCCTGCCCTGCGAAGAGAACTTGCTGACAGCCAACATGAAGCTCAGAGCTACACAGAATCTGAAAAAATAGAGATGCTAACACTTCAGGCATCGCAGCCAGGCTCTCGGAGGTAAATCCCTCACTGAGGAGGGGAACCAGGAAAGGGAGACAGAGGAAATCCCATCTTTATCCGTGGGATTCATCAAAGAAGTTTTTTTCCCGTTCAAGAGAGAGGGGGGAAAGTGAGAAATGGATTTGTAGGGAATTCTCCAAGCCTGGCAGAAGGCTCACACAGTGTGCAAACCTTGAGACAAGAAATGGTGACTCAGAAATGCCGTGGAATAGGACAGACATTGCTGAGAGAGAAATCCAAGTTTCAAGGGATGGCCTTGCAAACAAGACTGGATCCTTTGGAGGAACAGAGCTGTGAAAGATGCACTGCAGTGGGACCCACAAGGGGTAATTTTAGATAATTGGCTTTGAGGCATTTACAGCATGGTGTGGCAAAATCTGATAGGCCAAGAAACACTTACAGTGTAATTAAAACACAATATTGTGTATTGTAATTAGGAAATAATTGGCTTCTGATTGTGATGGCGTGAATTACAACATCTGTATTGTCTCACCCTTCTCATGAGACTGAAAATGGAATAAAAGTTTTTAAAAAACACCTCTCAGTTACTACTGTAAATGCAGGTGAACTTGGTGGGAAGAAATGCTGAGTGTGACTCCAGTTCAGAAGCTGAATGATTTCTTTAGTATGACTATGCTATAACACATTCATATACTGTTTAAAGGAGATACTAAAACTACAAACCTACTTTTCTCACTACCAAATCTAACTCACAACTGGTGCCCATCTCTGAGAGCCCAGCCACAGGTGGGTTGGATTGGCCACCAGCCCCAAACAATCCTCACCAGAATCCAACCAAGCAATCACCCCAGGGAAACAATTCTCCAAACACATTCCACATGGGGAAAACAAGGAGCAGAAATAGAAATTGTTTTCTTTCTTCTCTCTGTGCTGCTCTAGGAAAAAATCCTGAGAGAGGAAGAAATGTGCCTGCCACAAGTTACCCCATCTCAGGGCCAGAAAAGAGCTTAATCCGACATTTATCTGATGCCATGCCCTGATTTCTATCCTTTTCCAGCCAAAGGAAGAAGTGCCGAGGACAGAAAATCCAAATGCTGGCGCTGTCCAACAGCACGGCCCTGAGCCTGCTCCTCTCCAAACTGCTCCAGGAGTGCCTGGAACGGACCAACAGCTCATCTCCTTCACAGGAGAGGAGAGCCAGCGACAGCCTGGCCGTCATCTACGTGCTGCTGATGCTGGGGCTCTTTGGCTTCTTCACCGCGGGGGTGATGCTGAGCAACCTGCGGGCGCGGCGCCTCGAGGGGCCCCGCGACCCCTACAACACCTACATCGCCACCGACGCCTGGCACAGGAGGGACAGGGAGTACTTGCAGGCCAAGCTCATGGACAGCTACAAGCTCTGCTGCGTCCTGGAGAACCAGCTGGCCGTGGAGCAGCCGGGCACGAAGATCCCTGAGGAGAAATCCTCCTAGGGGAAAGGCTTGGGGGGGAAAGGGCCGTGCGTGGCACGGGGACGGTGTGAGCGGTTCCTGCTGTGGGCCAGGGGAGCTGCTGGCCCTCCTGCACAGCCACAGCCACAGGCCAGGCTGGAGGGGCAGTGCTGGTGAAGCTGATGGGTCTGGGAGATGCCAGTGCCACCCCAGTGCCCAGTGCTCTCTGCCCTCGCCTTGCCTTGGAAGCAGCTGCTCTGCTCCTCTTTCCAGCCTCCCCCAATCTCTTTCCTCTCCACCAGCTAAAAAATGGGAGGCTTCCAGCCTCCCCCAATCTCTTTCCTCTCCACCAGCTAAAAAATGGGATTTGTGCCTGCAGAGCAGGAATAAAACCCCCACTGCTGCCCAGACTGTTGCTTCCTTCATCCCAAAGCAGCTCCGAGCTGGCCAAGCTGTTATTTTAGGGAACACAATGCCCGGGGGAGATGGATTTCTCCTTTTCACGGGCAGGTGAATGGATGTTGGTGCCGCAGCAGCTGGATTTGGAGAACCAGCTGGCCGTGGAGCAGCCGGGCACGAAGATCCCCGAGGAGAAATCCTCCTAGGGGGAAGGCTTGGGGGGGAAAGGGCCGTGCGTGGCACGGGGACGGTGTGAGCGGTTCCTGCTGTGGGCCAGGGGAGCTGCTGGCCCTCCTGCACAGCCACAGCCACAGGCCAGGCTGGAGGGGCAGTGCTGGTGAAGCTGATGGCTCTGGGAGATGCCAGTGCCACCCCAGTGCCCGGCACCGGCGCCGTGTGGGAATCACCGTGAGGAAGCATCGGGATTCCCACGGAACACCGCGGAACCGTCAGCTTCACCTCCTCAACCAGAGCCCCTGGCTGCCAGAGGGGAGGGCTGGGTGGGAGATGGGGAATTGGGAATTGTTCCCTGGCAGGGTGGGCAGGGGCTGGGATGGAATTGCCAGAGCAGCTGGGGCTGCCCCTGGATCCCTGGCAGTGCCCAAGGCCAGGTTGGACACTGGCACAGTGGGAGGTGTCCCTGCCGTGGTGTGGGATGAGTTTGATCTCCTCCAACCCAACCCAACCCAACCCAACCCATTCTGGCATTCTCTGATTCTCCACAAAACCAAATCTTGGTGTTGCTGGTGTGAAAGTAGAGCCTAACGAGGACCTAATTAGAACCAAACGCAGGGCAGAGGTGTTAATTGGCAAGCATGGCTCAGGCAATCATTTTCCAGAAAGACCAAATTCTCCCAAGAAACAGCAGCTGAAAGATTTCATTTGCATTTTTTTGTCTGGCTTAGAGAATAATGATTTTATAAATTGTACAGTGTTGTGCTAACCTGTTTCCTTCAGAACCATGCCCTTAGTGATAAAATATTAGGGGAAAAAAATCCCAATTTTTTGTCTTGAAAAATATTTCCATGGAAGAAGGCAGACTTTGGAGGGAAACTTTAGTGCCTGTGATGGGTGTGGCTCTTGGGGACATGGGTTAATGCTGGGTTAAGGGCTGGACTCAAAGATCTTGGAGGGCTTTTCCAACCTCAATGACTCCAGGATTCTGATTCCTAGCAGGTCTCCCAGACTGCTCTTGCTGGGACCAGTCAATTTAATTTCAATTTCATTTCCCTCCTACGGATGGGGCTTGATCCTGGCAGCAAAATCCACGTGCACAGACTGGGTCTGTGCCATGGCTGTGGGGAAACATTCCCAAATTTCAGTCCCGATTAATTCTTGCACGAGCCTCGAGTGCCAGCCCCTGGCTGGGAAGGGAATTTCCACTGTGGGAAGAAGAATTCCATGATTTCTGCTGTTTAATCACCCAGAGGTGATGTCTGTGCTTAGCTCAGATTCCCTGAGCAGCTCCCAGGTGTCCGTGCAAGGATCCAACACCAAATCCAGGAAGGTTTTCCTGCCCTTCCCTCCTTTTCCCTCCTGCACAGGCTGGGTCTGAGGGACAGGGCAGCCAAATCCAGCTGCTGTGGCACCAACATCCATTCACCTGCCCGTGAAAAGGAGAAATCCATCTCCCCTGGGCATTGTGTTCCCTAAAATAACAGCTTGGCCAGCTCGGAGCTGCTTTGGGATGAAGGAAGCAACAGTCTGGGCAGGAGTGGGGGTTTTATTCCTGCTCTGCAGGCACAAATCCCATTTTTTAGCTGCTGGAGAGGAAAGAGATTGGGGGAGGCTGGAAAGAGGAGCAGAGCAGCTGCTTCCAAGGCGAGGGCAGAGAGCTTGGAGGGGGAGGCAATCCCAGCAGAGCCCTTTTCCAGGCACTTCTTTAGCACTGCACTTCCATCCAAGTCATATTCCAGCCGTGCCTGCGCTCCCGGAGCACTCAGGACACTCGAAAAGCAGGGCTGGTTTTTTAAAATTACATTTGTATAGTGCCTACCATTAGGCTGAGGACAAGATCCACGATTTTGGTGTCTGGAACAGCTTGGAAAATCGCCAGCAACTTAATTATCCCAGCCACCTTTTCCTCTGGAGGAACAAAAACCCAAACCCAGCTCTGGAAAGTTTGGGCTTCACTTGGGATCTCACTGTTTGGGACTTGCCCTGGGAGAGGATCAGCAGAGCCAGGCCCCTGGACTTGGCTTAAACTTGCACCAAAAATTGCCTTTAATGACATTAAACCCTTTAATTAGTTAAAACCTTTGATTCATGACAACATTTAATGGGATCAAGCCCTTTGAATGAAGCTCATCCCCAGGGCTCCCTCCTGCAGCTCTCCCTCCACCCCAGGTATTTTCAGGGATTTTGGGTCATTTTATTTTCATACTTCCAGGGGGGTTATTTGTGAGGAGGGTGATGCTCAGCATTAATTGTACCCCATTTATTTTTTTTTTTCTTTTAGCAGCTCTGCCTTTTTATTTAACTGGAATTTAAAAAGAGAGCAGCTTTGCTGTGCCACCCTCACCCCTGGGTGCCTGTGGTGGATTCCCCACCGTGGGCTTGCACCTTTCAGTCCTGGAGCTCTCCTCTTCCCCTGGTTTTTTTCCCTTGTACAGAGCAATAAAATCTGAACTTCAAGCACTGCTCGTGGCCTCAGATGTTGTTTTTTCCCTCCCAACCTGTTCCGCAGGCTCGGGGCAGATCCTCCCCAGCGGGCACCCACTCACCCGTCCCCTCTCTCCACCCGATTAACCAGGGCCAGGCAGGTGCTGGGATCTCCCCCAGAGCAGCCAGAGCTGCACAAATATCCAAATGTCAGCGGCGAATTCCTCACCTGGAGCTGCCTGCCGGGGTTTGCAGCCCCCAGGGCGAGTTTGGCTCCGGGGGTTGGGCGCAGCGATGCCAGCTGGGCACGGCTCCCTGCCCAGGGCAGCCAGGCTTGGGGGCACCTCCGGCTCCATGAAGCGGCAGCGGGCCTGGAAAAAGCCATGGAAACGCTGCAGTGAGTCCAGAGGAAGCCACGGAGGTGTCCTGAGGGCTCTGGAGCCAGGCTGGGAGAGCTGGGGTGTCGCTATTGGGCACGAAATGAGTGCACAGGAGCTCGGCGAGTTCAAGAGAGAAAAAAGGGTCAGTTTTATTCCTGACTTTGCAATATATAGAATTCCAAAAGTGGCAGTGGATTGGAGGGTGGAATTGCCACCTCTCCAACCACACTGGCCAAACCAACATCCATCAATTCTCTTCTCTCACAAGGAAGAATGTAAAAAAATCATTATTGACATGAACAGTGCGTGAGAAACTCCAGTGGAAATATGCAAACATTATCAGAAGGCTGAAGGAGGTTTATGAGAACTTTAAAACTTTCAAAAGAACGATAAAAGAGAACTTAAGGCTTTTAAAAATCAGGGCAACACTGGGGGTGCTCACCTGGAGAGGAGAAGCTCCAGGGAGAGCTCAGAGCCCCTGGCAGGGCCTGAAGGGGCTCCAGGAGAGCTGGAGAGGGACTGGGGACAAGGCCTGGAGGGACAGGAGCCAGGGAATGGCTTCAAAGTAGGATTTGATGGGATATTGGGAAGCAATTCTTCCCTAGGAAGGTGGGCAGGGGCTGGGATGGAATTCCCAGAGCAGCTGGGGCTGCCCCTGGATCCCTGGGCCATCCCAATCTCTAATCCAATCCTTCAGTCAGTTCTAAACCTGTCTCTGCCTGCCCACAAGAAATCCCCTCTGACAGAGCTGTGAGTGTGCTCCAGGCTCAGCTCTGGGACAGCCAATTCCTGGAAGGAAAAGTGGGAGCAATGCTGAGTGGGACAGATCCCAGGAAGGACTCCAGGAGTTCATCTCCAGGTGTTCATCTCCAGGAGTTTTTCCCCAGGTGTTCATCTCCAGGTGTTCATCTCCAGGTGTTCATCTCCAGGAGTTCATCCCCAGGAGTTTATCCCCAGGATTTCATCCCCAGGTGTTCATCTCCAGGAGTTCATCTCCAGGAATTTATCCCCAGGAATTCATCTCCAGGAATTCATCTCCAGGAGTTTATCCCCAGGAGTTTGTCCCCAGGAATTCATCTCCAGGAATTCATCCACAGGAATTTATCCCCAGGGGTTCATCCCCAGGAGTTTATCCCCAGGAGTTCATTTCCACATGTTTATCCCCAGGAGTTCATCTCCAGGAGTTCATCCCCAGGTGTTCATCTCCAGGAGTTTAACTCCAGGAGTTTGTCCCCAGGAATTCATCCCCAGGAGTTCATCTCCAGGAGTTCATCCCCAGGAATTCATCCCCAGGAGTTCATCTCCAGGTGTTCATCTCCAGGAGTTCATCCCCAGGTGTTCATCTCCAGGAGTTTAACTCCAGGAGTTTGTCCCCAGGAATTCATCCCCAGGAGTTCATCTCCAGGAGTTTATCCCCAGGAGTTTGTCCCCAGGAATTCATCCCCAGGAGTTCATCTCCAGGAGTTTATCCCCAGGAGTTTGTCCCCAGGAATTCATCCCCAGGAGTTCATCTCCGGGAGTTTATCCCCAGGAGTTTGTCCCCAGGAATTCATCCCCAGGAGTTCATCTCCGGGAGTTTTTCCCCAGGAGTTCATCTCCAGGAATTCATCCCCAGGAATTCATCCCCAGGAGTTCATCCCCAGGAGTTTATCCCCAGGAATTCATCCCCAGGAGTTTATCCCCAGGAATTCATCCCCAGGAGTTCATCCCCAGGAGTTTATCCCCAGGAATTCATCCCCAGGAGTTCATCCCCAGGAGTTTATCCCCAGGAATTCATCCCCAGGAGTTTATCCCCAGGAGTTTATCCCCAGGAATTCATCTCCAGGAGTTCATCTCCAGGCAGCCCAGAGCCAGGGAAGCCAATCTGTGCTGCTCTGGGCCAGCTCTGTCGTGCTGAGAGGGAGCCCTCAGCCTTTGCCCTCCCCATCCTGGAGAACTCCAAGCTCTTATTCCCCATCTCATGGAGAGCTTGCACCCGCAGCAGGTGGGGTTTTATTTCACCAACAGAAATCTTCAGGGCTGCAGGGCTGGGAGGTGAAACCCCTGGGACTGAACAGTCCAGCTGGAAAATCCTTCCCAGCCAAAGGCTCCGTGAGTCTGGCCAGGGTTGCCCTGTGCCATTTTGAGTTATCAGGGCTATCTTTATTTGCAGCTGCCTGGGCCAGACCTGCTAAACCTGGAAACTTGTTCAGAGACAAGCAGGAGGAAACTGATAAAAATAGAAGATAGGAGCAATCAGAAGCGAGCAGAACATTCTTTACAGCTGATAACTGCTCTTATCTCATGTAATATTTCTCTGGCATCCTGTTTCAGTTTTACGCGTTGTTATCACTGCCCCAAACTCAGTCCCCAATCTCCTGATCCAGCTGGAGCCCTCAGCTGGGCACGTGAAAGCTGCACGGAGCCTTTCTCGAGGAATGGCTGCAGGGAGCAGCACAAAGCTGGCCCGGGAGCTGCGGGAGGTCACCGGGAATGCGGCAGGAGCCGCCCTGCAGGGGCCATCCAGAGGCACCTGGAGCAGCTCCAGAAGTGCCCCGTGGGAATCTGCTGAGGTTCAACAATGCCAGGGGCTGCACTTGGACTGGGGCAACCCCTGGCATCAATCCAGACTGGGATGAGCAGATGGAGCAGCCCTGGGAGAGCTGGACCTGCCCAGCCCAGAGCCCCCAGTGCCCTGGGCTGAGCCCAGCTGGGGATCAGGAGAGGGACTGGGATTGGGACTGGGATTGGGATTGGGATTGGGATTGTGCCCCCTCAGGTGAGAGCCCACCTGCAGAGCTGCCCCAGCCCTGTCCCAGCCCAGGGAGGAGCTGGAGCTGCTGCAGAGAGCCCAGAGGAGGCTCCAGGATGAGCAGAGGGCTGGAGCAGCTCTGCTGGGAGGAAAGGCTGGCACAGCTGGCATTGTTCACCTGCACAGGAGAAGCTTTGGGCTGAGCTCAGGGTGGCCTTGCAGGGCCTGGAGGAGCCCCAGGAAAGCTGGAGAGAGACAATTTCCAGGGGATGCAGGGACAGGACACAGGGAATGGCTCCCAGTGCCAGAGGGCAGGGCTGGATGGGAGATTGGGAATTGGGAATTGTTCCCTGGCAGGGTGGGCAGGGGCTGGGATGGAATTGCCAGAGCAGCTGGGGCTGCCCCTGGATCCCTGGCAGTGCCCAAGGCCAGGTTGGACACTGGGGCTTGGAGCAGCCTGGGACAGTGGGAGGTGTCCCTGCCATGGTTTGTGCTGGAATGGGATGATCTTTAAGGTCCCTTCCAACCCAAGCCAGCCTGGGGTTCTGTGACTTAACCCTGGGGATCAGGGATTGAGCCCAAGTTTTTCTCCAGGGAATTCTCCTGTGGCACAGCCCCGCCAGCTCTGTCTCTTCTGTCTCCCACCACTCCTGTGAAATCCTCTGAATCCTCCCCCCTCAGGGATTCTCCAGGGAATTGCCCTGGAAGAATTTACAGTGGAGTTTTCCCCGCCTGCGTGGACAGAAAGGACTTCCCCATGGAGTCCTGCACAACACCATGATCCATCCCAGTTCCTTTTCCCATATGTCCAGCTTCCCCTGGTTTCTCCTTTCCCTGTTCCCTCACTGCTTGTGGTATCCCTGGTGGCCAGCCCTGTTGTAAATGCAGGTGAACCAGTGGGAAGAAATGGAAGAAATGCTGATGTGTGACTCCAGCTCAGAAGCTGAATGATTTCTTTATTATAACTATACTATAATACATTAATATACTGTTTAAAGGAGATACTAAAACTACAAACCTACTTTTCTCACTACCATATCTAACCCACAACTGGTGCCCCTCTCTGAGAGCCCAGCCACAGGTGGGTTGGATTGGCCACCAGGCTCCAACAATCCTCACCAGAATCCAACCAAGCAATCACCCCAGGGAAACAATTCTCCAAACACATTCCACATGGGGAAAACAAGGAGCAGAAATAGAAATTGTTTTCTCTTTCTTTCTCTCTGTGCTCCTCTATGAAAAAATCCTGAGAGAGAGAAGAATGTGCTGCCACACCGGCCCCATCCTCCCCGTAGGGCGATGCCCTTTGCCCTGCCCCTTGTGCCATCCCCTGCTTAAACCTGGTGCACACCACATGGGCTCATTTTTGTCCCTGGTTTCCCTTCAGCCTGTTGAAACAAACCTCGCTGGAACTGACCCTGCAAAGGGCCCTTGTGCCTCTCTTGGCTGAGCTAGCTGTGGTGAGCTGTGTGTGGGTGTTGTAGATTCATATGATAATGTTGGCTTTTCACAAATGTCAAAGTGGGTTCTGTATGTGTGGTGCTAAAGTAACTTTGTTACAAAGAGATGTTTTCATTCCTGTTGGTAATTAAGCTCGGTGCAATAGCTGATATGGGTGTGCTTGTGTTAAAATGCCTGCTGGGATGGGATAACACCCAATGGACACAGGATGAGGACACCTGGCCAGGTGTGCCAGCCCTCAGCACTCCCTGCCTGAAGGCAGCGTGGGCCAGGGCCCAGAACTGGAGGCGATGATAAAAAAGGACTAAAAGCACAACCAAGGAATACACATGCTCTAAAAAAGTGGACCCAGGAAGGAGATAAGCCAAACAATTATTGGAATTAATTGGAATCTAGTTTGGGGAGAAGTCCACTGTGCCTAAGGGTCTATGAATGTGCAAAGGGCTGATGTCATGAAAAGGTATTTAAGGGGTGTCCCCGAAGGTAACGGGGTGCTCTTGACCTTTGCTCTGTGGTCCTTGTCTCCCACTGTCCTTCATTAAACTTTTTACATTTTCACAGCAGGGTGAATGTGGTTTTCACAGTGGACTTGGCTGCCTTGCCTGAATGCCTCCCCAGGCAGCTTTTCCACAGGAGATGCTTCTTGGGGATTATAGGTAGCAGCACCCACCACCCAAACCCCACTGTGCCACACGCCTCCATGCTCACCCTTCCCTTGCTTCCCTGCAAACACCAGCCCTGGCTGCAGCCCCAGGAGCTGCCCCCTCTGCTATCAGGAGGATCTCTCCCATTGTTCCCAACAATGGATCCTGAGCTCCGTTTCCTTTTTCCTTGTGACCTGCAGCTCCAGCGGCAGCAGGGATTTGTCAGGGCAGCACGGATTCAGCAGCTGTTGTGCACTGTGAACCTCCAGCCTCTCTGCTCCTTATCCAGGCAGCTTCAGAGACTTCCAGGACTTTTTGTCCCGGCAGGGTTTTCTCAAGGCTTTATTTTCTGCTTCCCGCACAGCGGTGCCAAAGGGAGCTGGGAAAAGGGTGCAAACAGGAATCTCACACCGACCCCGCAGGCAGATTCCACCTCTGGGACTCCCCCTCCAGCAGCCCCATTCCCAGGGACTTGGGGCTGGCTCGGACCCTGAGGGATAAACCATCAAATCCTCCCCGTATTTTTATTTTTTCGCCGTAATATGCAAATGTTGTGGTGCAGGAATAGGAAAAGCAGCACGGACATCACACAGGGACCCTCTGGGGTTTACCCGGGGTGGGGTTGACACCCCAAATCCACCCTCTGTTCTCCTTCCATTTCTGGTTTTCCCCCCCAAAAAAGGGAGATCTCTCTCTTTACCACCAGCCCAGCTGTTTTTCCATCCAAGTCCTGACCTGGAGAAAGGGATTGTGACAGAATAAAAGGCATTTTGAATGAAAGTAAGGAGCTGAGAAACACCCTGGTTCATGCCAGAGCTCCAGGAACCTTTGGACACCGCTCCCAGGGATGCCCAGGATGGGATTGTTGGGGGGTCTGGGCAGGGCCAGGGCTTGGCTTCAATCCCTGTGGGGCCCTTCCAGCTCAGGATATTCCATGAGTGGATCCTGATCCCAATCCCAGAGGTGCTGCACAGCTGAGTGCACAACACAGGCAAGAGAAACAGAGTCCTTATTTAATAAAAAAAAAAAATCAATTAATCCAACCTCTGCACATTAAACAGCCTCTCCTGGATTTTTCCATGTGCGTTTTGCTCCTCATTTCCTGTCCCAGAAGTCACTGAAATGAAGAAATCACCAGGAGCTCTGAAGGATTCTTCTTTTCTCCAGCTCTGGGCAGGTTTCCTCTGCCCTCCTGAATTTCCTTCAGTGGGAACCAACACAGGCAGAGCATTCCCTGCTCCAGCCTCTCCTCTTTCTTTATCCACTGGCATTATTTAGGGATTTGCAGAGAACTGAGTTGCCTGTGGGATTTTCCAAAAGGGAGAAAAGAGCTGTCCCAACCTGCTGTGTTTATCAGATGGGTTTGTGGGTTTATTCCACAAATTGAATGGTTTTTTTTTCCATTAAATTCCCCATTCCAGGAGGAGGATGAGGCTGCACCTCCTGCAGGGACCACACCAGTGTGTCCCAGTTGGTCACCAGTTGCACCTGGGGAAACCCAGTAAATCCCAGGGCTCAGATGAGCCCATTTTACCTGGAAACCTTCAGGAGAGGGGCAAGAGGAAGCCAGGAATTGCAGTGCCAGGGACAACAGGGGACAGCCCAGGCCTGGCCCAGTGACACCCAGATCTCCCCCCAGATCCCAAACACCCCTGCTCTGCTGGGGCCTCCTGATTCCATTTCTGGGACCATCTGGGCAGGTCCCACCCAGCTGTTCCCAATCCCTGTGGATTCAGAAACTGCCCAAGGATGGGGTGGGACGAGATGGTCCTGAAGGTCCCTTCCAGCTCACACATTCTGGGATTCTGTGGTGCTTTTTGGGAGCTCCAGGTGGATTTGGAGGAGCTCATGCCCTGAAGGGCCACCACAGCTGTGGTGACAGGGCAGAGCTTTTCCCACCCTGTGCCCTCCTCTTCCACCTCCTCTGATCCCTGATGCTTCCCAGCAGCCAAACACAAGAGGCACAGAGCTCTTTGAGAAGTCCCACGGGCATTTTCAGCTTTTTATCAGCACTTTTGCCAGTCCTTAATGTTCATTTCCCCTGCTCGGCTCTCGTCCCCTTGCTGTCCCCAGCAGCCACCTCTGCTGCCTCGGCTGTCCCAGCGTGATGTTGTCTTGGCCAAGGGCTCCTTAATGTGCAGCCTGTGGTGGAAACAGGATGTGAAGCACAGGATGGGAGTGGCAGCTGCCTCCATTCTGGCCCGAGGTGACACGGCTGCGCTCGTGCGCCCGGAGCCCAGCCCGAAACGTGAGCACGAGCCCGCAGAAATGGGCATGGAATGATTTATTATTATTATTATTATTATTATTTCTCTTTGCTCTCCAGGCATAATTCAAGGGTGATGCGCTGAGTTCTGCTGCCAGGGCTGAGTCAGGAGCGGCAGAAGCTGCATGTGGCTCTGAGCCAGGCCCTGGCGTGGATCCCACACGTGACAGGGAGCAGGGATGGGGCTGGGATGGGGCTGGGATGGGATTGGGAAGGGACTGGGATGGAGATGGAATTGAACTGGGATGGGATTGGGAAGGGACTGGGATGGAGATGGAATTGAACTGGGATGGGATTGGGATTGGGATGGGGCTGGGATGGAGATGGAATTGAACTGGGATGGAGCTGGGATGGGGCTGGGATGGGACTGGGATGGAGATGGAATTGAACTGGGATGGAGCTGGGATGGGGCTGGGATGGGACTGGGATGGAGATGGAATTGAACTGGGATGGGATTGGGATGGGGCTGGGATTGGACTGGGATGGAGATGGGGCTGGGATGGGGCAGAGATTGGACTGGGATGAGGCTGGGATGGGATTGGGATGGGGCTGGGATGGAGCTGGGATGGGGCTGGGATAGAGCTGGAATTGGACTGGGATGAGACTGGGATGGGGCTGGGATGGGACTGGAATTGGACTGGCATGGGGCTGGGATTGGACTGGGATGGGGCTGGGATGGGACTGGAATTGGACTGGCATGGGGCTGGGATGGGGCTGGGATGGGGCTGGGATGGGGCTGGGATGGGACTGGGATGGAGATGGAATTGAACTGGGATGGGATTGGGATAGGGCTGGGATTGGGATGGAATTGAACTGGGATGGGGCTGGGATGGGACTGGGATTGGACTGGGATGGAGATGGGACTGGGATGGGATTGGGATGGGGCTGGGATGGAGATGGGGCTGGGATGGGGCTGGGAAGGGACTGGGATTGGACTGGGATGGAGATGGGAGTGGAATGAGGCTGGGATGGGGCAGGGATTGGACTGGGATTGGACTGGGATGAGGCTGGGATGGGATTGGGATGGGGCTGGGATGGGGCTGGGATAGAGCTGGAATTGGACTGGGATGAGACTGGGAAGGGACTGGCATGGGGCTGGGATTGGACTGGGATGGGGCTGGAATTGGACTGAGATGGGGCTGGGATGGGATTGGGATAGGGCTGGGATGGGGCACGGGCTGGAGCTCGTTCTGTGGGACAGGACAGGTCCTGGCAGCCTCCTGGTGATGTGGGATTATTTAGGGATTCACAGAGAATTGAGTTGCCTGTGGGATTTTCCAAAAGGGAGAAAAGAGCTGTCCCAACCTGCTGTGTTTATCAGATGGGTTTGTGGGTTTATTCCATAAATTGAATGGGTTTTTTCCATTAAATTCCCCATTCCAGGAGGAGGATGAGGCTGCACCTCCTGCAGGGACCACACCAGTGTGTCCCAGTTGGTCACCAGTTGCACCTGGGGAAACCCAGTAAATCCCAGGGCTCAGATGAGCCCATTTTACCTGGAAACCTTCAGGAGAGGGGCAAGAGGAAGCCAGGAATTGCAGTGCCAGGGACAACGGGGGACAGCCCAGGCCTGGCCCAGTGACACCCAGATCTCCCCCCAGATCCCAAATACCCCTGCTCTGCTGGGGCCTCCTGATTCCATTTCTGGGACCGTCTGGGCAGGTCCCACCCAGCTGCTCCTTTTGGATTCAGAAATTCCCAGCTGCCCGTGGGGTCACAGCAGCATCAGAAAATTCCATTTTTGTGGCAAAGGGAGAGTCTGAGAATGGCAGGAAAGCAGCAAAAAATCTGTCCTGGGGAGTCCTGTCCCAGTGGAGTGGTGAGAAAGCTGAATGCATTCAGAGCCAATCATGATGGGGGAAAAAAAAAAAAGCTGGAAAAGCTTGGGGGAAAAAGGAAAAAAGAAAGAAACGGAACTGCCTGTGACTTTTATCATCAGAATCCCTCATTGTACAATGTCCAGTAACATCTCTTTTACCCCCTGGCTCACACAAACTCTTTTCTTTCACGGGATGTCTTCCTGTGCAAGGAGTTTTCCAGAGTTCTCCTCTTGCTGAGGAGGAATATTGGGAGTATCGAGGGCTCCTGGAGGAAAAAAGCAGCTCAGGAGTGCAGAGAGCCCTGAGCTGTACCAGCACCCAGCTGGAGCAGGGTCAGGCTGAGGGAGTGCTTTCTACAAATCCTGGAGGATCCAGAGGAGCTTCTCCTCACACTTGTGGATTTCTTCTCTCTCGGGGTTCCTACAGGTCAGGGTGACCCCAAGGGAGATCCAAAAAGAGTCTTTGCTTCCCTAGCCCGAACACAGCCAAAGGAGAGGTTTGGAATGCATACAGTTGCTTTTCCAAGGTTGTTTATTTCTCCTTACCTATCATAATTTCTCTCTGACCTGCTGAGCTCTGGCTAGCACAGAAGCCATGGCACTCTGGGAGCCCTGGGCATCTCCCACCTTATATACTCAAAATGACGTGTCCCATCTTCACAGCTCCCGTACCAACACCTAAAATCTGTGTTGGACAGTGTGTCTCTGCCTTAAACCAAGAGAAAAGTGTCACCATCATGTGGATATTCTCAGCTCAGTCAGAGAGAAAGAGAAAGGTTTTCTAACCAGGCGAGAGCCTGGGAAACAGTTGGGAAAGAATGTAAATCATTCTCTAATCTATCTTGTTATTCACATTGTTTATAGATACGTTCTGCCACTGTGCATCATGCACTGCACACCAATGGTGGGGGATGTTTTTACTCTAAGACCAATGAAATCAGTCTTCTCTATGTTCTCTATATACAGAGTGGTACATTTGAAATAAATCAGAGCTCATTTTCATTGCCTTCTGATCTGGAGTTCTCTGTTCCCGCCCTGCTCGACAGCGACATCATCACACTGAGACATGGAGGAGAGGAAGAAGGAAGAAAAGGCTAGGGCACACCCAGATTCCTCCGTCTTGTACCCCTGAATTATATTCTAAAAAATCCCAAAATTCTACTTTTCCGCCCTGTGTTAGTTCAGCTACCACACTATTCAAACCCTTGTGGCTTGTAATTCCTCACACAGAGTTGACAGCTTTTTCCACGGGCTAAAATGGAAGCCACAGGTGGTTTTGACTTCATGCCAGGGTCTGGAGCCAGCCAGGGCAGCCAGAGGGATGTGCTGGACTCCGACATACACTGAGTGTGGGGAGAGACAAACAGCTCACAGAGAGGCAGCCTGGGAGCCAGAAAGCTGGGAATGGGATCCATGAGGGGTCTGACCTGCACTGGGAGCATCCACGGAGTCCTGGAATGCTCTGGGTGGGAAGGGACATTAAAGATCATTGATTTCCAGCCCTGCTGCCCTGGGCAGGGACATCCCAGGGTGCTCCAAGCCCTGGCCAAGCTGACATCTCCTGGGAAGCCAAGAGGGCTCAGCCACCACTGAGACCACGGAGGAGGACAGGACAGATCCTCCCCCTGCCCAAGCAGGGTCCTGGGAAGGGATTTTCCATGCAAAAATATCTCTGGGCTCTAACAAATCTCCCCCAGCTCTTGCATAACCCTCTACACCCTCAAAACATCCCCCTGGAAGTGTCCAAGGCCAGCTTGGACAGGGCTTGGAGCAACCTGGGATGGGGAAACGTGTCCCTGCCCATGGGAATGGGATGATCCTTCAGGCTTCTGCCTCCAGGACATTTTGGAGGAGGAGGAGGAGGCAGAGGAGGGATGTTGGGGAAGGGTCACCCCTCAGCATCCCAGCCTTGGGAAGGGCTCATTCCTGCAGCAAACGCCTTTCAGGGCATGACCCAGATGCCGTGGGAGGAGTGGCGGGGCTAACGTGCAGGGATCCACCTGTGGCCGAGCCCGCTGGCCGCGGTGAGCGGTGACCGCCGCGCGCTCCTCACGTGAGCGCCGGCACATCCCCGCTGCCGCGTCCAGACATTCCTGCAATCCCATTTCCTCCGGCCCTGGCTCAACAGGAAATGTCAGACACCATCCAGCTCGTGTGTCCCGGGGCTGGGAGCGTGGAAAACAAGCTGGGGCTGGGAAACGCGCCAGGCCGGGGCTCATCCGGGCGCCTCCTCCGCGGATCCTCCGCTCCTGCCTCATTCCAGCCTTTTTTTTGGGGGGGTTTCAGAGGGCTTTGCTCATGTCCTGCCTGTGCTTCCAGGTGTCCTCGCTCCTGGAAGAGGGGGCACAGAGATCGGGTCAATTCCCACCAACCCCAGCCAGGGTTTCGATGCTTTAAATTCCAATATTTGGGCAAAAATAGTCCTAAGTTGTTTTTTTTTTTATTTCATTTCATTTAGACATGAGATAACTGAGAAGTGTTTTAAAAACTTTTATTCTATTTTTAGTTTTATGAGAAGGGTGAGATAACATCGATGTTATCATTTACGCTATTGCAATCAGAAGTTAACTATTTTTTTAATTACAACACACGATAAGTTGTTTTTTTTTTGTTTATTAGCTTTTGTTATATTACACTGCAAATGTTTTAAAGCTAATTATTTAAAATTACTCTTTTTGAGTCTTACTACAGTTTTATTTCTTTAAAGTATTTCGTTTTATTTGTAAGGCTATCTTTTGAAAATAGTTTTTAGTTTAATTTTTCTTTCAACGGTGTTTGTCTTATTTATGGTATTTCTTCGTTAGCATTTCTTATCTTAACGTTTGTATATTGTGTGAGTTTTTTGTTAGGCTTTCAGAATTTTCTATAAATCTATTTCCCAGAAAATAGGACTAAAAGAGCCTTGCTTGATTCTTTCCTTGCCTTGTGTGTTTAAGAAAAAAAAAAAAAAGGAATTTCAGGAATAAGGGAACCAAATCCTCAGCTGTGCCCTGGCCTGCGTCCCATAAAACTGATGGAAACTTCCCAGCTGATTTGCCACCACTGGAAGAGTGCCAGGTTTATTTCTTGGTATTCCTGCTCCAAACCCCTTCCCTCATTCCTCTGTAAGAGCCCAGGGCTGTGGCTGGAGGAGGGACGGGGACATCCCTGGGCAGGGGTCACGCCTGTGCCTCCAGTTTTGTTCCTCACCAAAGGCCCCTTTCCTGAGCCACAGCTTCTGAAAGAGCATTAAATCCTCCGAGAGTTTTGTGAGGGATGAAACGAAGAGAAGGCAGCTTTCTTACAGCTTCACTGAAACCCAAGAAAATCCAGGGAAGCTTCCACGCCCCTCTGGATCATCAGCACAGAGGCTGAGGAAGATGAAGGAAAACTGAAATGGAAGGAAATCTGTGAACCCCCCCCACCCCGAGGATGCCCTGATGGGGAGACTCCTAAAAATTCTGTGCCAAAATTGAGAGACTAACGGGACTTTTGAGGTTTTTTTTGGTCTTTAGTTGTTGTTTAGTTTTTCTCTTATGAGTAGTTCAGCACGCTGTCTGCATCTCAGTGCACGAAGAGAAAGCCACCAAAAGTCACCAGACACACAGGTTCAAGGTCTTTTAAAGCTATTTTGTCCAATTAGCTCTTAGAAGGTATTTTATTTCTACCTTTCTACCAATAACTAATTATTTGTCTGTTCATGTAACATCTGTCGGAGTCTCCCCCAGGTTGGGGTGACCCCGGGTGGTGGTAAAGTCTCTCCTCCAACCTGTGCCTTCAAAGAAAGACTCAGCAGTCTTCAGTTGTCCGGTCTCAAGGCAGTTTATTGCAATAATCTCAAGGCACACAGACTCCCTGACATTCCCTCTGACTCCTTCTCCCTCTGTGTCTCTCTCCATCTCCCCTGCCCAAGTGGCTGGTGCCATCTTTTATATCACACATTTTGTGTTAAATGTTTATAGTTTTTCCCCAATGCCTATCACCTATATTGAACAGTGACTTTCTACTCTAAACCAATCTGGGAGTGCCAACATCACCAAGAACATGGGGAATAGGAAGGAGAAAGGAGGAGGACAGGGCACGCCCAAATCCCTCCATCTTAGAACTTCTGACCCCCATGTACAAAACTCAGACCCCTCTGTACAAGGCCTAAACCCCCCTGTACAGCACTCAAAAATCCTTCCTTTCACTTTGTGATTACTTCTATTACAATCTCTAAACTTTTGTGATTTCTTGTTCTTCCTGCAAAGTTGGTAAATTGTTCTACAGATCAGATTCAAAACCACAGGGGTTTCCAGCTGCCAGGGTCTCAGAGGCTTCTGCCCTGGGCAAGAACATCCAAGAGTGTCTGAGGGACACCTTGGGTTCCGACAGCATCTGCATTGTGGTTCTTCCTAACCAATCCCTCTGTGCCACCAACACTGCAGGAAATGGAGCAGATGAAGAACAAGGAGGAGATCAGACAATGCCCCAAATCCTTCATCTTGTCTCCTACCCACCTCTATACTAAAAACCAGATTTCTAAGATTTTCACCCTGTGATAAACTATCCTGCTGTCTATTTCACACACTCGTGGATTCCAATCCCTCCCAAAGTCTTGGAAGCTTTCTCCAAGATTAAAAGCAGTGTTCTCCTGGGGGTCAGGACTCCTCAGGACAGCCAGAGAAATATTCCCTGTGCCCTGGGCTCCAACAGAACCTCATTCCACGCTTCCCAGAATTCCCACCCTCCCCCTGGAAATCCTCCACCACCCCAGCTCCCTCACTCTCAGCCCTGGCAGTGGCAGCTGGATGCTCTTCCTTGTGGGAACCCTGGCTGCTGAGAATTCCAGACTTTCTGTGCTGCCAGGCACTGACCCCCAGGAGAACACTGCACTGACCTGAGGCCCTGGAGAAGCTTCCAAAATTCAATAATAAAACTGAGATTATAGGTGTAGAGTTAGAATAGAAGTGTGTGATAGCACAGGGTGGGAAACTCAGAGTTGAAGGGTTTGGAATGCAGGAATGGATAGAAAGCAAGGTGGAGGTTTTAGGGTGGAGGCTGCTCCTTCTCCTTCACCTCCTTCTCCATGGCTTTGGGTGGTTTTGTGCAATTGGATCAAAAAGTCCCCATGGCGGGCATGGGTGGTTGGGTATTGGGTTAAAAGTGAAAATAATTGAGGTGTCATTTCTGAATTGCACAGTTTATCCTTAAAAGGCCTTGCAGAGAGAGAGATGGGCTCCATTTTTAGTTTGTTGGAGTGAAGTGCTGCAGAACTCAGGGTTTGTGAGACTGTGACAGAGATGAGAACTGATAAACACCTGAGTCTCAACGAGAAATACCCTCTCACACATTTAATCCCGACCTTAGCAGAAAAAAAAAACAAAAAAATCCACACCTCTGGAGGATGTGGGATCATTGCTGGAGGATTGGGATCCCCGCTGTGCTGCCCTGCTGAGGACAAGGAGGAATCCTGCACCTTTTTCCTGGGAATGGCTGGGGAGGTGTCCATCCTCCTGCGCTTTTCAGGTCACCAGGTGAGGCTGACACTAATCACGGTCATTAATTAGCAATCAAGCTCCTCTCCAGGGCAGGTTGGACTCCTGGATTCTGTGTCTGTCCCAGGGAATCGGGAAAATTCCCAAAAAAACAACCCCCCCAAACCTCTCGTTGTGATCGAGGTGATCGAGGGCCAGCACTCCCAGGGGATTGTTATCCACCTTTGTCCTTCTGCATTTCCATCGGACTTTCCATTGGTTTCCAAGGCAAAAGAACCATCAAATCCAGGGAAGAGTTTGAAACTCTCACTTCAGAGAGGACATGGAGGGGCTGGAGCGTGTCCAGGGCAGGGAATGGAGCTGGGAAGGGGCTGGAGAATTCCTGAGGGAGCTGGGAAGGGGCTGAGCCTGGAGCAAAGGAGGCTCAGGGGGGACCTCGTGGCTCTGCACAGCTCCTGCCAGGAGGGGCAGGGAAAGGAGGAGAGGAAATGGCCTCAAATGGCACCAGGGGAAGTTCAGATCAGAAATTAGAAATCATTTCTGTCCCTGGCAGAGTGGTCAGGCCTTGGGCTGAGCTGCCCAGGGAGGTTTGGAGTCACTGGAATTGTCCCAGAGGAGTCTGGATGTGGCCTTGGGGACAGGGTTTGGGGTGATGCTGGTGGGGCTGGGGTGGCACTGGGTGATCCTGAAGGTCCCTTCCCACCCTGGTGATTTTGGGATCCTGCGGAACCAGGTGGATTTTCCATGTCCACGCTCCAGCTCTGAGAACCAGAGCTGTGGGTTTGGCTCCTGGGAATGGTTTAAACCCCTCACCACCACTTTTTGCCCCAAAATCTGGGATTTAGCTGTACACAGCTCCCTCAGCCTGGCAGCACCGGGGTTATCCAGGAATGAGGAGGTTTCCCAGGCCTCTCCTTCCCCCTGGAGCCCTCAGGTCTCCTCTCCTCCAAACAGCAGCTCCCACTTCTGATTTTCTCCCCATTTCTGCATTTGTTAGCCAAAGGTGGAGCTCACTCAGGAGCTGCTGAGACTTTTAAAGCTCTGTGTGTTCTCCAGAGGAGATCGGACTTGTGGAGAAAAAAAAAAAAATAAATAAAAGGAGCTGAGTCCCGCAGGCAGATTTAGGAACGTGTCTGACCACAAATCTCCTGTCTGCCGCCGCACCCAGGCTGCCGTGGGACCCGGCTCTGCCTCCTGCTTCCCAGGAAAATCCAGCTGAGCTCTCATCCTCCCTCAGCGGCGCTGTCTGTGCTCCCAGTCCCAGCCGAAGCCGGGATGGTGCAAGGGCTGCCCCGAGTGTTTCGCGTCGCTCCCGGAGGGGATTTGGCTGGCAAGGGGTGGAACCGGGGCTGGTAAAACGCCCCTGCCCG
This sequence comes from Vidua macroura, assembly GCF_024509145.1. Classification (NCBI taxonomy): domain Eukaryota; kingdom Metazoa; phylum Chordata; class Aves; order Passeriformes; family Viduidae; genus Vidua; species Vidua macroura. The sequence continues at coordinate 1,437,342 of NC_071572.1, read as the reverse complement.
GCTGGCAGAACAGGCTGGGAGGGCTCGGGGCAGGAGATGGGAGCTCAGATAGCCAGCTTGCCTCATCCGGCATCCTCTTTCCTATTCCTGGCTACTTTCGTTGCCCATCCTTTCTCCGGAAGGTGAAGCAGGGCTGGAGGTGTGCCCTGAGCTGGGACAGCTCTTCCAGGGACGGGGGCAGCTCCTGGGGGTCTGGCCAGGGAAGGGAGGGGGGTCAGTGATCCTGAGCTGGATTAATTGATCCTGATGGCTCCTTCCCGGCTCTGGGAATTCCTGGGAGCTGGATTCAGTGATCCTGAGCTGGATTAATTGATCCTGAGGGCTCCTTCCCATCTCAGGGAATTTCTGGGAGGTTGATTCAATGATCCTGACAGCTCCTTCCCAGCTTTGGGAATTCCTGGGAGGGGGATTCAATGATCCTGAGCTGGATTAATTGATCCTGATGGCTCCTTCCCTGCTCTGGGAATTCCTGGGAGCAGGATTCAGTGATCCTGAGGGCTCCTTCCCGGCTCAGGGAATTCCTGGGAGCGGGATTCAGTGATCCTGACATCTCCTTCCCATCTCAGGGAATTTCTGGGGGGTTGATTCAATGATCCTGATGGCTCCTTCCCTGCTCTGGGAATTCCTGGGAGTTGGATTCAGTGATCCTGACGGCTCCTTCCCGGCTTTGGGAATTCCTGGGAGTTGGATTCAGTGATCCTGAGCTGGATTAATTGATCCTGATGGTTCCTTCCCTGCTCTGGGAATTCCTGGGAGCGGGATTCAGTGATCCTGAGGGCTCCTTCCCGGCTCAGGGAATTCCTGGGAGCGGGATTCAGTGATCCTGAGGGCTCCTTCCCGGCTCAGGGAATTTCTGGGAGGGGGATTCAATGATCCTGACATCTCCTTCCCATCTCAGGGAATTTCTGGGGGGTTGATTCAATGATCCTGATGGCTCCTTCCCTGCTCTGGGAATTCCTGGGAGTTGGATTCAGTGATCCTGACGGCTCCTTCCCGGCTTTGGGAATTCCTGGGAGTGGGATTCAGTGATCCTGAGCTGGATTAATTGATCCTGATGGCTCCTTCCCTGCTCTGGGAATTCCTGGGAGCTGGATTCAGTGATTCTGAGGGCTCCTTTCCAGCTCAGGGAATTCCTGGGAGTTGGATTCGGAGATCCTGACAGCTCCTTTCCATCTCAGGGAATTTCTGGGGGGTTGATTCAATGATCCTGACAGCTCCTTCCCGGCTCTGGGAATTCCACAATCCTGTGATTCCTCTGGTGCATCCCAACACAGCCAGGGAGCACCAGGACACTTCCGACATCCCCCCCCCGAGACTAAAACCGCCCACAATTTCCGGGGATTTATGGCCAATAACCAAAAATCCTCCCCCCAGACCCACCATCCCCCCTCTTTCCGACAGCAAACACCCTCCCAGAGCAGCTTTCCTGCCTCACTTTCCCCACCGCTGACACCCCTGAGCCCTCCCCGGTGCCACCCTCCCGCTGCGCTTGAACAAGGGACCCCTTTTGTCCCTTTTTTTGTCCCTTTTGGTCCCTTTTTGTCCCTTTTGGTGCCTTTTTGTCCCTTTTTTTGTCCCTTTTGGTGCCTTTTTCCCGGAGCAGGAGCCTCCCAGGTTGGGTATCCTGTCCCCGCCTGCCCGGCCCCTCCCTGCTGTGATTAACCCCGGGCCACTCCTCCCCTCCGCTCCTCAAACAGTTAAATCCCGCAGCCAGAGGGACACGGGGACAGAGGGACACGGGGACAGAAGGACAGAAGGACAGAAGGACACAGGAGGGACAGAGGCAGCGCCGGGCAGGTAAAACAGCTCATTTCTTAATGATACGTGGGCGCTGCTTTAATTATCCACTGCAGTTTATTCCTTTGTTTGGGTGCGTTTATTGGATTTTTTGGGGTTTTTATTCCCCCCCCCGAAAAGCAGCTGTGTTTAACTCTCTTGCTATTGGGAATGTTTTTTAAAAATGGGTTAAATATGGCGTTAGGGATACATAGGCATTGGGTATGTATTTATATATAAATATATAAATATATTTATATATTTATATATATTATGTATATTTATATTTTTATATTTTTATATTTTTATATTTTATGTATATTTATATATTTATATATTTATAAATATTTATATATTTATATATTTTATATTTATATATTTTTATATTTTATATATTTATATTTATATTTATATTTATAGATATAGATATAGATGATATAGATATAGATATAGATATAGATATAGATATAGATATAGATATAGATATAGATATAGATATGGATGTATTTATATATTTCTATATAATTTTATATATTTATATATAAAATTATATGCATATATATGTGTTTATATATATGTGTATATATATACACATGCCATATATATTATGTGTGTATATATCTATTATCTATAATATATATAATATGTATATACATATATATGTGTTTGTAGATATATATCCTATATATAAAAATATATATTAAAAATATATATTAAAAATATGTATATACATATATTTGTGTTTGTGTGCATATATATATCCCATATATATAGTCTCTCTATATAACACGTATATAAATATATGTGTATATATATATAAATATATAAAATATCAATATGTCTTTCTATATATATGTATATAAATATATGTGTGTGCATATATAAAATACATACAATATATATGTTTGTATATATAAATATATTTTTATATATGTGTGTGTTTTATATATATAAATATATATAAAAATATGTATCTAAATATATATATGTGTATATATATTCCATATACATATATCTATCTCTCTCTCTATATATATAAAAAAAATATATATATAATATAACAGAGACTTGTAGCTCTGTTTGTGTATTTTAATGTGTTTGTATAGGGAGAGGAGAAATTTTAATGTATTTTAATATTCAAAAATTATGAAGAAATTTTACTGAATTTTAATGTGTTTGTCTGTGTAGGGAGAGGAGAAATTTTAATGTATTTTAAAGAATTTTTAATGCATTTTAATGTGTTTGCGTAGGGGGAGGAGAAATTTTAATGTATTTTAATATTTAAAAATTTTAAAGCATTTTTAATGTGTTGTAGTGTGTTTGCCTGTGTAGGGGGAGGAGAAATGTACGGATTTTATTTATTATTATTATTTTTATTATTATTACTAATAATTATTATTATTATTATTATTATTTATTGTTATTTATGTGTGGATTTTATTTATTTTTATCTATTTCTGAGGCAGGAGATGGTGATGACAGAGTGGGCTGGGTTGGAAGGGACATGAAATCTCCTGCAGGGACACCTTCCACTATCCCAGGCTGCTGCCGGGCCACTTCCAGGGATTGCATGGAATTCCGTGGAATTCCATGGCCGGGCAGGATTTCTCCCTGCTCTCTGTCCCCGCAGTGTGAGCTGTGTTTGTGGGGCCACACCTCTGCACACACACAAAAAAAAATAAAAGTTCCCAGTAATCCTCAGGCTGTGGAAAAGCAGGGGAGAGGGGAGGGGGAAAGGGCTGAGCCCAACCTGGGAAAGAAAAGAGAGAGAGAAAGAGAGAGAGAGAGAGAAAAAGAGAAAGAGAGAGAGGAAAAGAGAGAGAGAAAAAGAGAAAGAGAGAGAGGGAAAGAGAGAGAGAGAAAGAGAGAGAGAAAGAGAGAAAAGAGAGAGAGAAAGAGAGAAAAGAGAGAAGAAAAGAGGAGAAAGAGAAAGAAAAAGAGAGAGAAAAGGAGAGATAGAGAGAAAGAGAGAGAGAAAGAGAGAGAGAGAGAGAGAGAAAGAGAAAGAGAGAAAGAGAAAGAGAGAGAAAGAGAAAAAGAGAGCGAGAAAGAGAGAAAGAAGAAAGAAAGAGAAAGAAAGAGAGAAAAAGAGAGAAAAACAGAGAAAGAAAGAA